>NW_026737911.1:0-29730 GCF_949786415.1 Peromyscus eremicus
CAGAAAACAACTCTTTCTCTTAGGACCAGAAACTTCATGTGACTGAACTCCCTTTATGACTGGGAAACAAACGCTAGCTCGCCTTACAAGAAACATACTCTGCTTTTGAGAAAAGGGCACTCTTCTACTCTACTATGTTTCCTAGAGGGAAAGGACAGTGAGCTTGCTCAGAACAAATGAACTGTTCTTCCTACACACACGGGCCATATCTAGTTCAACTCTGCTTAGGAAACTGACAAGAACAGTAGCTCCTCTTCAGTCCAACACACTGTACTTGCTGGGAACAGACACGAGTGCTATTTGCACTGTGTATGGCAATGGGAGCGCAATAGTGACTTTCCTTACCAGAAAACAACTTTTGCTCCTAGGACCAGAACCTGCGTGTGACTCAACACCTTTTAGGACTGGGAAACAAACGCTAGCTCGCCTTACAGGAAACACACTCTGCTTTTGAGAAAAGAGCACTCTTCTTCTCTACGGTGTTTCCTATAGGGTCCGATCATTGAGCTTGCTCAGAACAAATGAACTGTGATTCCTACACACACGGGCCATATCTAATTCAACTCTGCTTAGGAAACTGACAAGAGCAGTAGCTCCTCCTCAGTCCAATACACTGTACTTGCTGGACATAGACGCAAGTGCTATTTGCACTGTGTATGGCAATGGGAACGCAATAGTGTCTTTCCTTACCAGAAAACAACTCTTGCTCATATGACAAAAAGACTGCATGTGATTCAACTCCATTTAGGACAGGGGAAACAAACACTTGCTCACCTTACAAGAAACACACTCTGCTTTTGAGAAAAGAGTCCTCTTCTATTCTACTGTGTTTCCTATAGGGCCAGAACAGAGAGCTTGTTCAGAACAAAAGAACAGTGCTTCCTACACACACGGCCATATCTAGTTCAATTCTGTTTAGGAAACTGACAAGAACAGTAGCTCCTCTTCAGTCCAATACACTGTACATGCTGGGAACAGACGCCAGTGCTATTTGCCCTGTGTATGACAATGTGAGCACAATAGTGACTCTTTTTACCAGAAAACAACTCCTGCTCGTAGGACCAGAAACTGCATGTGATTCAACTCCATTTAGGACTGGGAAACAAACGCTAGCTCGCTTTACAAGAAACACACTCAGCTTTTGAGAAAAGGGCACTCTTCTACTCTAACATGGTTCCTATGGGTCCAAACACTGAACTTGCTCAGAACAAAACAACTGTGCTTCCTCCACACATGGGCCATATCTAGTTCAACTCTGCTAAGGAAACTGACAAGAGTAGTAGCTCCTCTTCTGTCCAATACACTGTACTTGCTGGGAACAGAGGTGAGTGCTATTTGAACTGTGTACGGCAATGGGAGCGCAATAGTGACTTTCCTTACCAGAAAGCAACTCTTCTCGTAGGACCAAAAACTGCATGATATTCAACTCCATTTAGGACTGGGAAACAAACACTAGCTCGCCTTACAAGAAACACCCTCTGCTTTTGAGAAAAGAGCACTCTTCTACTCTACTGTGTTTCCTATAGTGCCAAAACAGTGAGCTTGCTCAGATCAAAAGAACTGTGCTTCCTACACACACGGGCCATATCTAGTTCAATTCTGCTTAGGAAACTGACAAGAACAGTAGCTCCTCTTCAGTCCAATACACTGTACATGCTGGGAACCGACGCCAGTGCTATTTGCCCTGTGTATGACAATGTGAGGACAATAGTGACTCTTTTTACCAGAAAACAACTCTTGCTTGTAGGACCAGAAACTGCATATGACACAACTCCTTTTATAACTGGGAAACAAACGCTAGCTCGCCCTACAAGAAACACACTCTGCTTTTGAGAAAATAGTACTCTTCTACTCTACTGTGTTTCCTATAGTGCCAGAACAGAGACCTTGCTCAGAACAAAAGAACTGTGCTTCCTACACACACGGCCATATCTAGTTCAATTCTGCTTAGGAAACTGAAAAGAACAGTACATCCTCCTCAGTCCAATAAACTGTACATGCTGGGAACAGACGCCAGTGCTATTTGCCCTGTGTATGACAATGGGAGCACAAAAGTGAATCATTTTACCAGAAAACAACTCTTGCTCGTAGGACCAGAAACTGCTTGTGATTCATCTCCATTTAGGACTGGAAAACAAACGCTAGCTCGCCTTACAAGAAACACACTCTGCTTTTGAGAAAAGAGCACACTTCTACTCTACTTTGTTTCCTATAGGGCCAGAACAGTGAGCTTGCTCAGATCAAAAGAACTGTGCGTCCTACACACACGGGCCATATCCAGTTCAATTCTGCTTAGGAAACTGACAAGAACAGTAGCTCCTCTTCAGTCCAATACACTGTACATGCTGGGAACCGATGCCAGTGCTATTTGCCCTGTGTATGACAATGTGAGCACAATAGTGACTCTTCTTATCAGAAAACAACTCTTGCTCGTAGGACCAGAAACTGCATAAGACTCAACTCCTTTTAGGACTGGGAAACAAACACTAGCTCGCCTTACAAGAAACACACTCTGCTTTTGAGAAAAGAGCACTCTTCTACTCTACTGTGTTTCCTATAAGGTCCGAACAGTGAGCTTGCTAAGAACAAAAGAACTGTGCTTCCTACACACACGAGCCATATCTAGTTCAACTCTGCTTAGGAAACTGACAAGAACAGTAGCTCCTCTTCAGTACTATACACTGAACTTGCTGGGAACAGATGCGAGTGCTATTTGCACTGTGTTATGCAATGGGAGCACAATAGTTACTTTCCTTACCAGAAAACAACTCTTGGTCGTAGGACCAGATACTGCATGTGATTCTACTCCATTTAGGACTGGAAAACAAATACTAGCTCGCATAACAGGAAACACACTCTGCTTTTGAGAAAAGAGAACTCTTCTACTCTACTGTGTTTCCTATGGCGTCCGAATGGTGAGCTTTCTCAGAACAAAATATCTGTGCTTCCTACACATACGGGCCATATCTAGTTCAATTCTGCTTAGGAAACTGACAAGAACAATAGCTCCTCTTCAGTCCAATACACTGTATCGCTGGGAACAGATGCCAGTGCTATGTGCCCTGTGTATGACAATGGGAGCGCAATAGTGACTCTTCTTACCAGAAAACAACTCTTGCTCTTAGAACCAGAAACTTCATGTGATTCAACTCCATTTAGGACTGGGAAACAAACGCTAGCTCGCCTTACAAGAAACACGCTCAGCTTTTGAGAAAAGAGCACCCTTCTACTCTACTGTTTTTCCTATGGGGTCCGATCAGTGAGCTTGCTCAGAACAAAAGAACTGTGCTTCCTACACACACGGGCCATATCTAGTTCAACTCTGCTTAGGAAACTGACAAGAACAGTAGCTCCTCTTCAGTCCAATACACAATAGTTGCCTGGAACAGACACGAGAGCTATTTGCTCTGTGTTTGGCAATGGGAGCGCAATAGTGACTTTCCTTACCAGAAAACAACTCTTGCTCATAGGACCAGAAACTGCATGTGATTCAACTCCATTCAGGACTGGGAAACAAATGCTAACTCGCCTTACAAGAAACACACTCTGCTTTTGAGAAAATAGTACTCTTCTACTCTACTGTGTCTCCTATAGGGACAGAACAGAGAGCTTGCTCAGAACAAAAGAACTGTGCTTCCTACACACTCGGCCATATCTAGTTCAATTCTGTTTAGGAAACTGACAAGAACAGTAGATCTTCTTCAGTCCAATGTACTGTACATGCTGGGAATAGACGCCAGTGCTATTTGCCCTGTGTACGACAATGGGAGCACCAAAGTGACTCTTCTTACAAGAAAACAACTCTTGATCGTAGGACCAGAAACTGCATGTGATTCAACTCCTATTAGGACTTGGAAACAAATGCTAGCTCGCCTTACGAGAAACACACTCTGCTTTTGAGAAAAGAGAACTCTTCTACTCTACTGTGATTACTATGGGGTCCAAACAGTGAGCTTGCTCAGAACAAAAGAACTGTGCTTCCTACACATACGGGCTATATCTGGTTCAACTCTGCTTAGGAAACTGACAAGAACAGTAGCTCCTCTTCAGTCCAATACACTGTACTTGCTGGGAACAGACGCCAGTGCTATTTGCACTGCGTATGGCAATGGGAGCGCAATAGTGACTCTTCTTACCAGAAAACAACTCTTGCTCGTAGAACTAGAAACTTCATGTGACTCAACTCCATTTAGGACTGGGAAACAAACGCTAACTCGCCTTACAGGAAACACACTCTGCTTTTGAGAAAAGAGCACTCTTCTACTCTACTGTGTTTCCTATACGGCCAGAACAGTGACCTAGCTCAGAACAAAAAAACTGTGATTCCTACACACAGGGGACATATCTAGTTCAACTCTGCTTAGGAATGTGACAAGAACAGTACTTCCTCTTCAGTACAATACACTGTACATGCTTGGAACAGATGCCAGTGCTATTTGCCCTGTGTATGACAATGGGAGCACACTAGTGACTCTTCTTACCAGAGAACATCTCTTGGTCTTAGGACCAGAAACTGCACGTGATTCAACTCCATTTAAGACTGGGTAACAAATGCTAGCTCGCCTTACAAGAAAAACGCTCTGCTTTTGAGAAAAGAGCACACTTCTACTCTACTGTGTTTCCTATAGGGCCAGAATAGAGCGCTTGTTCAGAACAAAAGTACTGTGCATCCTACACACACGGGCCATATCTAGTTCAATTCTGCTTCGGAAACTGACAAGAAAAGTAGCTCCTCTTCAGTCCAATACACTGTACATGCTGGGAACTGACGCCAGTGCTATTTGCCCTGTGTATGACAATGGGAGGACAATAGTGACTCTTCTTACCAGAAAACAACTCTTGGTCGTAGACCAGAAACTGCATGTGATTAAACTCCATTTAGGACTGGGAAACAAACGCTAGCTCGCCTTACAAGAAACACACTCTGCTTTTGAGAAAAGAGCACTCTTATAATCTACTGTGTTTCCTATGGGGTCCGAACAGTGAGCTTGCTCAGAACAAAAGAACTGTGCTTCATACACACACGGGCCATATCTAGTTCAACTCTGCTTAGGAAACTGACAAGAACAGTAGCTCCTCTTCAGTCCAATACACAATAGTTGCTGGGAACAGACACGAGAGCTATTTGCTCTGTGTATGGCAATGGGAGCGCAATAGTGACTTTCTTTACCAGAAAACAACTCTTGCTCATACGACCAAAACTGCATGTGATTCAACTCCATTCAGGACTGGGAAACAAACGCTACCTCGCCTTACAAGAAACACACTCTGCTTTTGAGAAAATAGTACTCTTCTACTCTACTTTGTTTCCTATAGGGCCAGAACAGAGAGCTTGCTCAAAACAAAAGAACTGTGCTTCCTACACACACGGCCATATCTAGTTCAATTCTGCTTAGGAAACTGACAAGAACAGTAGATCCTCCTCAGTCCAATAAACTGTACATGCTGGGAACAGACGCCAGTGCTATTTGCCCTGTGTATGACAATGGGAGCACAAAAATAAATCTTCTTACCAGAAAACAACTCTTGCTCGTAGGACCAGAAACTGCATGTGTTTCAACTCTATTTAGGACTGGGAAACAAACGCTAGCTCGCCTTACAAGAAACACACTCTGCTTTTGAGAAAAGAGCACTCTTCTACTCTAATGTGTTTCCTATAGGGCCAGAACAGAGAGCTTGCTCAGAACAAAAGAACTGTACTTCCTACACACACGGCCATATCTAGTTCAATTCTGCTTAGGAAACTGACAAGAACAGTAGCTCCTCTTCAGTCCTTACACTGTACTTACTGGGAACATACGCGAGTGCTATTTGCACTGTGTATGGCAATGGGAATGCAATAGTGAGTGTTCTTACCAGAAACAACTCTTTCTCTTAGGACCAGAAACTTCATGTGACTGAACTCCCTTTATGACTGGGAAACAAACGCTAGCTCGCCTTACAAGAAACATACTCTGCTTTTGAGAAAAGGGCACTCTTCTACTCTACTATGTTTCCTAGAGGGAAAGGACAGTGAGCTTGCTCAGAACAAATGAACTGTTCTTCCTACACACACGGGCCATATCTAGTTCAACTCTGCTTAGGAAACTGACAAGAACAGTAGCTCCTCTTCAGTCCAACACACTGTACTTGCTGGGAACAGACACGAGTGCTATTTGCACTGTGTATGGCAATGGGAGCACAATAGTGACTTTCCTTACCAGAAAACAACTCTTGCTCCTAGTACCAGAACCTGCGTGTGACTCAACACCTTTTAGGACTGGGAAACAAACGCTAGCTCGCCTTACAGGAAACACACTCTGCTTTTGAGAAAAGAGCACTCTTCTTCTCTACTGGGTTTTTCCTATAGGGTCCGATCATTGAGCTTGCTCAGAACAAATGAACTGTGATTCCTACACACACGGGCCATATCTAATTCAACTCTGCTTAGGAAACTGACAAGAGCAGTAGCTCCTCTTCAGTCCAATACACTGTACTTGCTGGACATAGACACAAGTGCTATTTGCACTGTGTATGGCAATGGGAACGCGATAGTGTCTTTCTTTACCAGAAAACAACTCTTGCTCATATGACCAAGACTGCATGTGATTCAACTCCATTTAGGACAGGGAAACAAACACTTGCTCACCTTACAAGAAACACACTCTGCTTTTGAGAAAAGAGTCCTCTTCTATTCTACTATGTTTCCTATAGGGCCAGAACAGAGAGCTTGTTCAGAACAAAAGAACAGTGCTTCCTACACACACGGCCATATCTAGTTCAATTCTGTTTAGGAAACTGACAAGAACAGTAGCTCCTCTTCAGTCCAATACACTGTACATGCTGGGAACAGACGCCAGTGCTATTTGCCCTGTGTATGACAATGTGAGCACAATAGTGACTCTTTTTACCAGAAAACAACTCCTGCTCGTAGGACCAGAAACTGCATGTGATTCAACTCCATTTAGGACTGGGAAACAAACGCTAGCTCGCTTTTCAAGAAACACACTCAGCTTTTGAGAAAAGGGCACTCTTCTACTCTAACATGGTTCCTATGGGTCCAAACACTGAGCTTGCTCAGAACAAAACAACTGTGCTTCCTCCACACATGGGCCATATCTAGTTCAACTCTGCTAAGGAAACTGACAAGAGTAGTAGCTCCTCTTCTGTCCAATACACTGTACTTGCTGGGAACAGAGGTGAGTGCTATTTGAACTGTGTACGGCAATGGGAGCGCAATAGTGACTTTCCTTACCAGAAAGCAACTCTTCTCGTAGGACCAAAAACTGCATGATATTCAACTACATTTAGGACTGGGAAACAAACACTAGCTCGCCTTACAAGAAACACACTCTGCTTTTGAGAAAAGAGCACTCTTCTACTCTACTGTGTTTCCTATAGTGCCAAAACAGTGAGCTTGCTCAGATCAAAAGAACTGTGCTTCCTACACACACGGGCCATATCTAGTTCAATTCTGCTTAGGAAACTGACAAGAACAGTAGCTCCTCTTCAGTCCAATACACTGTACATGCTGGGAACCGACGCCAGTGCTATTTGCCCTGTGTATGACAATGTGAGGACAATAGTGACTCTTTTTACCAGAAAACAACTCTTGCTTGTAGGACCAGAAACTGCATATGACACAACTCCTTTTATAACTGGGAAACAAACACTAGCTCGCCCTACAAGAAACACACTCTGCTATTGAGAAAATAGTACTCTTCTACTCTACTGTGTTTCCTATAGTGCCAGAACAGAGACCTTGCTCAGAACAAAAGAACTGTGCTTCCTACACACACGGCCATATCTAGTTCAATTCTGCTTAGGAAACTGAAAAGAACAGTACATCCTCCTCAGTCCAATAAACTGTAAATGCTGGGAACAGACGCCAGTGCTATTTGCCCTGTGTATGACAATGGGAGCACAAAAGTGAATCTTTTTACCAGAAAACAACTCTTGATTGTAGGACCAGAAACTGCATGTGATTCAGCTCCTATTAGGACTGGGAAACAAATACTAGCTCGCCTTACGAGAAACACACTCTGCTTTTGAGAAAAGAGAACTCTTCTACTCTACTGTGATTCCTAGGGGTCCAAACAGTGAGCTTGCTCAGAACAAAAGAACTGTGCTTCCTACACATACAGGCTATATCTGGTTCAACTCTGCTTAGGAAACTGACAAGAACAGTAGCTCCTCTTCAGTCCTATACACTGTAATTGCTGGGAACAGACGCCAGTGCTATTTGCACTGTGTATGGCAATGGGAGCGCAATAGTGACTCTTCTTACCAGAAAACAACTCTTGCTCGTAGGACTAGAAAATTCATGTGACTCAACTCCATTTAGGACTGGGAAACAAACGCTAACTCGCCTTACAGGAAACACACTCTGCTTTTGAGAAAAGAGCACTCTTCTACTCTACTGTGTTTCCTATACGGCCAGAACAGTGAGCTAGCTCAGAAAAAAGAACTGTGCTTCCTACACACAGGGGACATATCTAGTTCAACTCTGCTTAGGAATGTGACAAGAACAGTACCTCCTCTTCAGTCCAATACACTGTACATGCTGGGAACTGACGCCAGTGCTATTTGCCCTGTGTATGACAGTGGGAGGACAATAGTGACTCTTCTTACCAGAAAACAACTCTTGGTCATAGACCAGAAACTGCATGTGATTAAACTCCATTTAGGACTGGGAAACAAACGATAGCTCGCCTTACAAGAAACACACTCTGCTTTTGAGAAAAGAGCACTCTTATACTCTAGTGTGTTTCCTATGGGGTCCGAACTGTGAGCTTGCTCAAATCAAAAGAACTGTGCTTCCTACACACACGGCCATATCTAGTTCAACTCTGCTTAGGAAACTGACAAGAACAATAGCTCCTCTTCAGTCCAATACACAATAGTTGCTGGGAACAGACATGAGAGCTATTTGCTCTGTGTATGGCAATGGTAGCGCAATAGTGACTTTCCTTACCAGAAAACAACTCTTGCTCATACGACCAAAAACTGCATGTGATTCAACTCCATTCAGGACTGAGAAACAAACGCTACCTTGCCTTACAAGAAACACACTCTGCTTTTGAGAAAATAGTACTCTTCTACTCTACTGTGTTTCCTATAGGGCCAGAACAGAGAGCTTGCTCAGAACAAAAGAACTGTGCTTCCTACACACACGGCCATATCTAGTTCAATTCTGCTAAGGAAACTGACAAGAACAGTAGATCCTCCTCAGTCCAATAAACTGTACATGCTGGGAACAGACGCCAGGGCTATTTGCCCTGTGTATGACAATGGGAGCACAAAAGTGAATCTTCTTACCAGAAAACAACTCTTGCTCGTAGGACCAGAAACTGCATGTGATTCACCTCCATTTAGGACTGGGAAACAAATACTAGCTCGCCTTACGAGAAACACACTGTGCTTTTGAGAAAAGAGAACTGTTCTACGCTACTGTGATTCCTATGGGGTCCAAACAGTGAGCTTGCTCAGAAAAAAAGAACTGTGCTTCCTACACATACGGGTTATATCTGGTTCAACTCTGCTTAGGAAACTGACAAGAACAGTAGCTCCTCTTCTGTCCAATACACTGTACTTGCTGGGAACAGACGCGAGTGCTATTTGCACTGTGTATGGCAATGGGAGCGCAATAGTGACACTTCTTACCAGAAAACAACTCTTGCTCGTAGGACTAGAAACTTCATGTGACTCAACTCCATTTAGGACTGGGAAACAAACGCTAGCTCACCTTACAGGAAACAGACTCTGCTTTTGAGAAAAGAGCACTCTTCTGCTCTACTGTGTTTCCTACACGGCCAGAACAGTGAGCTAGCTCAGAACAAAAGAATTGTGCTTCCTACACACAGCGGACATATCTAGTTTAACTCTGCTTAGGAATGTAACAAGAACAGTACCTCCTCTTCAGTACAATACACTGCACATGCTGGGAACAGATGCCAGTGCTATTTTCCCTGTGTATGACAATGGGAGCACAATAGTGACTCTTCTTCCAGAAAACAACTCTTGGTCGTAGGAGCAGAAACTGCATGTGATTCAACTCCATTTAGGACTGGGAAACAAACGCTACCTCGCCTTACAAGAAACACACTCTGCTTTTGAGAAAAGAGCACTCTTATACTCTACTGTGTTTCCTATGGGGTCCGAACAGTGAGCTTGCTCAGAACAAAAGAACTGTGCTTCCTACACACAGGGGCCATATCTAGTTCAACTCTGCTTAGGAAACTGACAAAAACAGTAGATCCTCTTCAGTCCAATACACTGTACTTGCTGGAAAAAGACGCGAGTGCAATTTGCACTGTGTATGGAAATGGGAGCACAATAGTGACTTTCCTTACCAGAAAACAACTCTTGCTCGTAGGACCAGAAACTGCATGTGATTCAACTCTATTTAGGACTGGGAAACAAACACTAGCTCGCCTTACAAGAAAAACACTCTGCTTTTGAGAAAAGAGCACTCTTCTACTCTACTGTGTTTCCTATAGGGCCAGAACAGTGAGCTAGCTCAGAACAAAAGAACTGTGCTTCATACACACAGGGGCCATATCTAGTTCAATTCTGCTTAGGAAACTGACAAGAACAGTAGCTCCTCTTCAGTCCAATACACTGTACATCCTGGGAACAGACGCCAGTGCTATTTGCCCTGTGTATGACAATGAGAGTGCAATAGTGACTCTTCTTACCAGAAAACAACTCTTGCTCATAGGACCAGAAACTGCATGTGATTCAACTCCATATAGGAATGGGAAACAAACGCTAGCTCGCCTTACAAGAAACACACTCTGCTTTTGAGAAAAGAGCACTCTTCTACTCTACTGTGTTTCCTATAGGGCCAAAACAGAGAGCTTGCTCAGAACAAAAGAACTGTACTTCCTACACACACGGCCATATCTAGTTCAATTCTGCTTAGGAAACTGACAAGAACAGTAGCTCCTCTTCAGTCCTTACACTGTACTTACTGGGAACATACGCGAGTGCTATTTGCACTGTGTATGGCAATGGGAATGCAATAGTGAGTGTTCTTACCAGAAAACAACTCTTTCTCTTAGGACCAGAAACTTCATGTGACTGAACTCCCTTTATGACTGGGAAACAAACGCTAGCTCGCCTTACAAGAAACATACTCTGCTTTTGAGAAAAGGGCACTCTTCTACTCTACTATGTTTCCTAGAGGGAAAGGACAGTGAGCTTGCTCAGAACAAATGAACTGTTCTTCCTACACACACGGGCCATATCTAGTTCAACTCTGCTTAGGAAACTGACAAGAACAGTAGCTCCTCTTCAGTCCAACACACTGTACTTGCTGGGAACAGACACGAGTGCTATTTGCACTGTGTATGGCAATGGGAGCGCAATAGTGACTTTCCTTACCAGAAAACAACTCTTGCTCCTAGGACCAGAACCTGCGTGTGACTCAACACCTTTTAGGACTGGGAAACAAACGCTAGCTCGCCTTACAGGAAACACACTCTGCTTTTGAGAAAAGAGCACTCTTCTTCTCTACTGTGTTTCCTATAGGGTCCGATCATTGAGCTTGCTCAGAACAAATGAACTGTGATTCCTACACACACGGGCCATATCTAATTCAACTCTGCTTAGGAAACTGACAAGAGCAGTAGCTCCTCTTCAGTCCAATACACTGTACTTGCTGGACATAGACGCAAGTGCTATTTGCACTGTGTATGGCAATGGGAACGCAATAGTGTCTTTCCTTACCAGAAAACAACTCTTGCTCATATGACAAAAAGACTGCATGTGATTCAACTCCATTTAGGACAGGGAAACAAACACTTGCTCACCTTACAAGAAACACACTCTGCTTTTGAGAAAAGAGTCCTCTTCTATTCTACTGTGTTTCCTATAGGGCCAGAACAGAGAGCTTGTTCAGAACAAAAGAACAGTGCTTCCTACACACACGGCCATATCTAGTTCAATTCTGTTTAGGAAACTGACAAGAACAGTAGCTCCTCTTCAGTCCAATACACTGTACATGCTGGGAACAGACGCCAGTGCTATTTGCCCTGTGTATGACAATGTGAGCACAATAGTGACTCTTTTTACCAGAAAACAACTCCTGCTCGTAGGACCAGAAACTGCATGTGATTCAACTCCATTTAGGACTGGGAAACAAACGCTAGCTCGCTTTACAAGAAACACACTCAGCTTTTGAGAAAAGGGCACTCTTCTACTCTAACATGGTTCCTATGGGTCCAAACACTGAACTTGCTCAGAACAAAACAACTGTGCTTCCTCCACACATGGGCCATATCTAGTTCAACTCTGCTAAGGAAACTGACAAGAGTAGTAGCTCCTCTTCTGTCCAATACACTGTACTTGCTGGGAACAGAGGTGAGTGCTATTTGAACTGTGTACGGCAATGGGAGCACAATAGTGACTTTCCTTACCAGAAAGCAACTCTTCTCGTAGGACCAAAAACTGCATGATATTCAACTCCATTTAGGACTGGGAAACAAACACTAGCTCGCCTTACAAGAAACACCCTCTGCTTTTGAGAAAAGAGCACTCTTCTACTCTACTGTGTTTCCTATAGTGCCAAAACAGTGAGCTTGCTCAGATCAAAAGAACTGTGCTTCCTACACACACGGGCCATATCTAGTTCAATTCTGCTTAGGAAACTGACAAGAACAGTAGCTCCTCTTCAGTCCAATACACTGTACATGCTGGGAACCGACGCCAGTGCTATTTGCCTGTGTATGACAATGTGAGGACAATAGTGACTCTTTTTACCAGAAAACAACTCTTGCTTGTAGGACCAGAAACTGCATATGACACAACTCCTTTTATAACTGGGAAACAAACGCTAGCTCGCCCTACAAGAAACACACTCTGCTTTTGAGAAAATAGTACTCTTCTATTCTACTGTGTTTCCTATAGTGCCAGAACAGAGACCTTGCTCAGAACAAAAGAACTGTGCTTCCTACACACACGGCCATATCTAGTTCAATTCTGCTTAGGAAACTGAAAAGAACAGTACATCCTCCTCAGTCCAATAAACTGTACATGCTGGGAACAGACGCCAGTGCTATTTGCCCTTTGTATGACAATGGGAGCACAAAAGTGAATCTTTTTACCAGAAAACAACTCTTGCTCGTAGGACCAGAAACTGCATGTGATTCAGCTCCTATTAGGACTGGGAAACAAATACTAGCTCGCCTTACGAGAAACACACTCTGCTTTTGAGAAAAGAGAACTCTTCTACTCTACTGTGATTACTATGGGGTCCAAACAGTGAGCTTGCTCAGAACAAAAGAACTGTGCTTCCTACACATACAGGCTATATCTGGTTCAACTCTGCTTAGGAAACTGACAAGAACAGTAGCTCCTCTTCAGTCCAATACACTGTAATTGCTGGGAACAGACGCCAGTGCTATTTGCACTGTGTATGGCAATGGGAGCGCAATAGTGACTCTTCTTACCAGAAAACAACTCTTGCTCGTAGGACTAGAAAATTCATGTGACTCAACTCCATTTAGGACTGGGAAACAAACGCTAACTCGCCTTACAGGAAACACACTCTGCTTTTGAGAAAAGAGCACTCTTCTACTCTACTGTGTTTCCTATACGGCCAGAACAGTGAGCTAGCTCAGAAAAAAGAACTGTGCTTCCTACACACAGGGGACATATCTAGTTCAACTCTGCTTAGCAATGTGACAAGAACAGTACCTCCTCTTCAGTCCAATACACTGTACATGCTGGGAACTGACGCCAGTGCTATTTGCCCTGTGTATGACAGTGGGAGGACAATAGTGACTCTTCTTACCAGAAAACAACTCTTGGTCATAGACCAGAAACTGCATGGGATTAAACTCCATTTAGGACTGGGAAACAAACGATAGCTCGCCTTACAAGAAACACACTCTGCTTTTGAGAAAAGAGCACTCTTATACTCTAGTGTGTTTCCTATGGGGTCCGAACTGTGAGCTTGCTCAGATCAAAAGAACTGTGCTTCCTACACACACGGCCATATCTAGTTCAACTCTGCTTAGGAAACTGACAAGAACAATAGCTCCTCTTCAGTCCAATACACAATAGTTGCTGGGAACAGACATGAGAGCTATTTGCTCTGTGTATGGCAATGGTAGCGCAATAGTGACTTTCCTTACCAGAAAACAACTCTTGCTCATACGACCAAAAACTGCATGTGATTCAACTCCATTCAGGACTGGGAAACAAACACTACCTTGCCTTACAAGAAACACACTCTGCTTTTGAGAAAATAGTACTCTTCTACTCTACTGTGTTTCCTATAGGGCCAGAACAGAGAGCTTGCTCAGAACAAAAGAACTGTGCTTCCTACACACACGGCCATATCTAGTTCAATTCTGCTAAGGAAACTGACAAGAACAGTAGATCCTCCTCAGTCCAATAAACTGTACATGCTGGGAACAGACGCCAGGGCTATTTGCCCTGTGTATGACAATGGGAGCACAAAAGTGAATCTTCTTACCAGAAAACAACTCTTGCTCGTAGGACCAGAAACTGCATGTGATTCACCTCCATTTAGGACTGGGAAACAAATACTAGCTCGCCTTACGAGAAACACACTGTGCTTTTGAGAAAAGAGAACTGTTCTACGCTACTGTGATTCCTATGGGGTCCAAACAGTGAGTTGGCTCAGAAAAAAAGAACTGTGCTTCCTACACATACGGGTTATATCTGGTTCAACTCTGCTTAGGAAACTGACAAGAACAGTAGCTCCTCTTTAGTCCAATACACTGTACTTGCTGGGAACAGACGCGAGTGCTATTTGCACTGTGTATGGCAATGGGAGCGCAATAGTGACACTTCTTACCAGAAAACAACTCTTGCTCGTAGGACTAGAAACTTCATGTGACTCAACTCCATTTAGGACTGGGAAACAAACGCTAGCTCGCCTTACAGGAAACAGACTCTGCTTTTGAGAAAAGAGCACTCTTCTGCTCTACTGTGTTTCCTACACGGCCAGAACAGTGAGCTAGCTCAGAACAAAAGAATTGTGCTTCCTACACACAGCGGACATATCTAGTTTAACTCTGCTTAGGAATGTAACAAGAACAGTACCTCCTCTTCAGTACAATACACTGCACATGCTGGGAACAGATGCCAGTGCTATTTTCCCTGTGTATGACAATGGGAGCACAATAGTGACTCTTCTTACCAGAAAACAACTCTTGGTCGTAGGAGCAGAAACTGCATGTGATTCAACTCCATTTAGGACTGGGAAACAAACGCTACCTCGCCTTACAAGAAACACACTCTGCTTTTGAGAAAAGAGCACTCTTCTACTCTACTGTGTTTCCTATGGGGTCCGAACAGTGAGCTTGCTCAGAACAAAAGAACTGTGCTTCCTACACACAGGGGCCATATCTAGTTCAACTCTGCTTAGGAAACTGACAAAAACAGTAGATCCTCTTCAGTCCAATACACTGTACTTGCTGGAAACAGACGCGAGTGCAATTTGCACTGTGTATGGAAATGGGAGCACAATAGTGACTTTCCTTACCAGAAAACAACTCTTGCTCGTAGGACCAGAAACTGCATGTGATTCAACTCTATTTAGGACTGGGAAACAAACACTAGCTCGCCTTACAAGAAAAACACTCTGCTTTTGAGAAAAGAGCACTCTTCTACTCTACTGTGTTTCCTATAGGGCCAGAACAGTGAGCTAGCTCAGAACAAAAGAACTGTGCTTCATACACACACGGGCCATATCTAGTTCAATTCTGCTTAGGAAACTGACAAGAACAGTAGCTCCTCTTCAGTCCAATACACTGTACATCCTGGGAACAGACGCCAGTGCTATTTGCCCTGTGTATGACAATGAGAGTGCAATAGTGACTCTTCTTACCAGAAAACAACTCTTGCTCATAGGACCAGAAACTGCATGTGATTCAATTCCATATAGGAATGGGAAACAAACGCTAGCTCCCCTACAAGAAACACACTCTGCTTTTGAGAAAAGAGCACTCTTCTACTCTACTGTGTTTCCATTGGGTCCGAACAGTGAGCTTGCTCAGAACAAAAGAACTGTGCTTTCTACACACACGGGCCATATCTATTTCAACTCTGCTTAGAAAACTGACAATAACAGTAGCTCCTCTTCAGTCCAATACACTGGACTTGCTGGGAACAGACGCGAGTGCTATTTGCACTGTGTTATGCAATGGGAGCGCAATTGTGACTTTCCTTACCATAAAACAACTCTTGCTCGTAGGACCAGAAACTGCATGGGATTCAAATCAATTTCTGAATGGGAAACTAACCCTAGCTCGCCTTACATGAAACACACTCTGCTTTGGAGAAAAGAGCACTCTTCTACTCTACTATGATTCCTAAAGGCAAAGAACAGTGAGCATGCTCAGAACAAAAGAACTGTGCTTCCTACACACACGGGCCATATCTAGTTCAACTCTGCTTAGGAAACTGACAAGAACAGTAGCTCCTCTTCAGACCAAGAAGCTGTACTTGCTGGGAACAGATGCGAGTGCTATTTGCATTGTGTATGGCAATGGGAGCACAATAGTGACTCTTCACACCAGAAAACAACTCTTGCTTGTAGGACCACAAATTGCATGTGACTCAAATCCATTTAGGACTGGGAAACAAACACTAGCTCGCCTTACAAGAAACACACTCTGCTTTTGAGAAAAGAGCAATCTTCTACTCGACTGTGTTTCCAATAGGGCCAGAACCATGAGCTTGCGCAGAACAAAAGAACTGTGCTTCCTACACACAGTGGCGATATCTAGTTCAACTCTGCTGAGGAAAGTGATAAGAACAGTACCTCCTCTTCAGTACAATACACTGTACATGCTGGGAACAGATGCCAGTGCTATTTGCCCTGTGTATGACAATGGGAGCGCAATAGTGACTCTTCTTACCAGAAAACAATTCTTGATCTTAGGACCAGAAACTGCTTGTGATTCATCTCCATTTAGGACTGGAAAACAAACGCTAGCTCGCCTTACAAGAAACACACTCTGCTTTTGAGAAAAGAGCACTCTTCTACTCTACTTTGTTTCCTATAGGGCCAGAACAGTGAGCTTGCTCAGATCTAAAGAACTGTGCGTCCTACACACACGGGCCATATCCAGTTCAATTCTGCTTAGGAAACTGACAAGAACAGTAGCTCCTCTTCAGTCCAATACACTGTACATGCTGGGGACCGATGCCAGTGCTATTTGCCCTGTGTATGACAATGTGAGCACAATAGTGACTCTTCTTACCAGAAAACAACTCTTGCTCGTAGGACCAGAAACTGCATGTGAATCAACTCCATTTAGGACTGGGAAACAAACACTAGCTTGCCTTACAAGAAACACACTCTGCTTTTGAGAAAAGAGCACTCTTCTACTCTACTGTGTTTCCTATAAGGTCCGAACAGTGAGCTTGCTAAGAACAAAAGAACTGTGCTTCCTGCACACACGAGCCATATCTAGTTCAACTCTGCTTAGGAAACTGACAAGAACAGTAGCTCCTTTTCAGTCCAATACACTGTACTTCTGGGAACAGATGCGAGTGCTATTTGCACTGTGTTATGCAATGGGAGCACAATAGTTACTTTCCTTACCAGAAAACAACTCTTGGTCGTAGGACCAGATACTGCATGTGATTCTACTCCATTTCGGGCTGGAAAACAAATACTAGCTCGCCTAACGGGAAACACACTCTGCTTTTGAGAAAAGAGAACTCTTCTACTCTACTGTGTTTCATATGGAGTCCGAATGGTGAGCTTGCTCAGAACAAAAGATCTGAGCTTCCTACACATACGGGCCATATCTAGTTCAATTCTGCTTAGGAAACTGACAAGAACGGTAGCTCCTCTTCAGTCCAATACACTGTATCGCTGGGAACAGATGCCAGTGCTATGTGCCCTGTGTATGACAATGAGAGCGCAATAGTGACTCTTCTTACCAGAAAACAACTCTTGCTCTTAGGACCAGAAACTTCTTGTGATTCAACTCCATTTAGGACTGGAAAACAAACGCTAGCTCGCCTTACAAGAAACACGCTCTGCTTTTGAGAAAAGAGCACCCTTCTACTCTACTGTTTTTCCTATGGGGTCCGATCAGTGAGCTTGCTCAGAACAAAAGAACTGTGCTTCCTACACACACGGGCCATATCTAGTTCAACTCTGCTTAGGAAACTGACAAGAACAGTAGCTCCTCTTCAGTCCATTACACAATAGTTGCCTGGAACAGACACGAGAGCTATTTGCTCTGTGTTTGGCAATGGGAGCACAATAGTGACTTTCCTTACCAGAAAACAACTCTTGCTCATAGGACCAGAAACTGCATGTGATTCAACACCATTTAGGACTGGGAAACAAACGCTAGCTCGCCTTACAAGAAACACGCTCTGCTTTTGAGAAAAGAGCACCCTTCTACTCTACTGTGTTTCCTATGGGTCCAGAACAGTGAGCTTGCTCAGAACAAAAGAACTGTGTTTCCTACACACACGGCCATATCTAGTTCAACTCTGCTTTGGAAACTGACAAGAACAGTAGCTCCTCTTCAGTCCAATACACAATACTTGGTGAGAACAGACACGAGTGCTATTTGCACTGTGTATGGTAATGGGAGCACAATAGTGACTTTCCTTACCAGAAAACAACTCTTGCTCGTAGGACCAGAAACTGCATGTGATTCAACTCCATTTAGAACTGGGAAATAAACGCTAGCTCGCCTTACAAGAAACACACTCTGATTTTGAGAAAAGATCACTCTTCTACTCTACTGTGTTTCCTATAGGGCCAGAACAGTGAGCTAGCTCAGAACAAAAGAACTGTGCTTCCTACACACAGGGGCCATATCTAGTTCAACTCTGCTTTAGAAAGGGACAAGAACAGTACCTCCTCTTCAGTACAATACACTGTACATGCTGGGAACAGACGCTAGTGCAATTTCCCTGTGTATGACAATGGGAGCGCAATAGTGACTCTTCTTACCAGAAAGCAACTCTTGCTCATAGGACCAGAAACTGCATGTGATTCAACACCATTTAGGACTGGGAAACAAACGCTAGCTCGCCTTACAAGAAACACGCTCTGCTTTTGAGAAAAGAGCACTCTTCTACTCTACTGTGTTTCCTATAGGGCCAGAGTAGAGCGATTGCTCAGAAAAAAAGTACTGTGCATCCTACAAACACGGGCATATCTAGTTCAATTCTGCTTAGGAAACTGACAAGAACAGTAGATCTTTTTCAGTCCAATACACTGTACATGCTGGGAACAGACGCCAGTGCTATTTGCCCTTTGTATGAAAATGGGAGCACAAAAGTGACTCTTCTTACCAGAAAACAACTCCTGCTCGTAGGACCAGAAACTGCATGTGATTCAACTCCATTTAGGACTGGAAAACAAACGCTAGCTCGCTTTACAAGAAACACACTCTGCTTTTGAGAAAAGGGAATTCTTCTACTCTAACGTGGTTCCTATGGGGTCCAAACACTGAGCTTGCTCAGAACAAAACAACTGTGCTTCCTACACACATCGCCATATCTAGTTCAACTCTGCTAAGGAAACTGACAAGAGTAGTAGCTCCTATTCGGTCCAATACACTGTACTTGCTGGGAACAGAGGTGAGTGCTATTTGAACTGTGTACGGCAATGGGAGCGCAATAGTGACTTTCCTTACCAGAAAACAACTCTTCTCGTAGGACCAAAAACTGCATGTTATTCAACTCCATTTAAGACTGGGAAACAAACACTAGCTCGCCTTACAAGAAACACACTCTGCTTTTGAGAAAAGAGCACTCTTCTACTCTACTGTGTTTCCTATGGGGCCAAAACAGTGAGCTTGCTCAGATCAAAAGAACTGTGCGTCCTACACACACGGGCCATATCTAGTTCAATTCTGCTTAGGAAACTGACAAGAACAGTAGCTCCTCTTCAGTCCAATACACTGTACATGCTGGGAACCGACGCAGTACTATTTGCCCTGTGTATGACAATGTGAGCACAATAGTGACTCTTTTTACCAGAAAACAACTCTTGCTTGTAGGACCAGAAACTGCATATGACTCAACTCCTTTTAGGACTGGGAAACAAACGCTAGCTCGCCTTACAAGAAACACACTCTGCTTTTTAGAAAAGGGTACTCTTCTACTCTACTGTGTTTCCTATGGGGTTCGAACAGTGAGCTTGCTAAGAACAAAAGAACTGTGCTTCTTACACACACGGTCCATATCTAGTTCAAATCTGCTTAGGAAATTGACAGGAACAGTAGCTCCTTTTCAATCCAATACACTGTACTTCTGGGAACAGACGCGAGTGCTATTTGCACTGAGTTATGCAATGGGAGCACAATAGTGACTTTCCTTACCAGAAAACAACTCTTGCTCGTAGAACCAGAAACTTCATGTGATTCAACTCCATTTAGGACTGGGAAACAAACACTAGCTTGCCTTACAAGAAACACACTCTGCTTTTGAGAAAAGAGCACTCTTCGACTCTACTGTGTTTCTTATAGGGCCAGAACAGTGAGCTCGCTCAGAACAAAAGAACTGTGCTTCCTACACACACGGGCCATATCTAGTTCAACTCTGCTTAGGAAACTGACAAGAACAGTACCTCCTCTGCAGTACAATACACTGTACATGCTGGGAAGAGATGCCAGTGCTCTTTGCCCTGTGTATGTCAATGGGAGCGCAATAGTGACTCTTCTTACCAGCAAACAACTCTTGCTCTTAGGACGAGATACTGCATGTTATTCAACTCCATTTAGGACTGGGAAACAAACCCTAGCTCGCCTTACAAGAAACACACTCTGCTTTTGAGAAAAGATCACTCTTCTACTCTACTATGTTTCCTAGAGGGAAAGGACAGTGAGCTTGCTCAGAACAAAAGAACTGTGCTTCCTACACACACGAGCCATATCTAGTTCAATTCAGCTCATGAAAATGACAAGAACAGTACATCTTCTTCAGTCCAATAAACTCTACATGCTGGGAACAGACGCCAGTGCTATTTGACCTGTGTATGAAAATGGGAGCACAAAAGTGACTCTTCTTACAAGAAAACAACTCCTGCACGTGAGACCAGAAACTGTATGTGATTCAACTCCATTTAGGACTGTGAAACAAATGCTAACTCACCTTACAAGAAACACACTCTGCTTTTGAGAAAAGGGCACTCTTCTACTCTAATGTGGTTCCTATGGGGTCAAAACTGTGAGTTTGCTCAGAACAAAAGAACTGTGCTTCCTACACACATGGGCCATATCTAGTTCAACTCTGCTAAGGAAACTGACAAGAGCAGTAGCTCCTCTTCAGTCCAATACACTGTACTTGCTGGGAACAGACGCGAGTGCTATTTGCACTGTGTATGGCAATGGGAGCACAATAGTGACTTTCCTACCAGAAAAAAACTCTTGCTCGTAGGACCAGAAACTGCATGTCATTCAACTCCATTTATGCCTGGGAAATAAACGCTAGCTCGCCTTAGAAGAAACACACTCTGCTTTGGAGAAAAGAGCACTCTTCTAATCTACTTTCTTTCCTATAGGTCCAGAACAGTGAGCTTGCTCAGATCAAAAGAACTGTGCGTCCTACACAGAGGGGCGATATCTAGTTCAACTCTGCTGTGGAAAGTGATAAGAACAGTACCTCCTCTTCAGTACAATACACTGTACATGCTGGGAACAGATGCCACTGCTATCTGCCCAGTGTATGACAATGGGAGCGCAATAGTGACTCTTCTTACCAGAAAAAAACTCTTGCTCGTAAGACCAGAAACTGCATGTGATTCAACTCCATTTAGGACTGGGAAACAAACACTAGCTCGCCTTAAGAGAAACACACTCTGCTTTTGAGAAAAGAGAACTCTTTTACTCTACTGTGTTTCCTATGTGGTCCGAACAATGAGCTTGCTCAGAACAAAAGAACTGTGCTTCCTACACACACTGGCCATATCTAGTTCAACTCTGCTTAGGAAACTGACAAGAACAGTAGCTCCTCTTCAGTCCAATACACTGTACTCGCTGGGAACAGACGCCAGTGCTATTTGCACTGTGTATGGCAATGGGAACGCAATAGTGACTGTTCTTACCAGAAAACAACTCTTGCTCGTAGGACCAAAAACTTCATGTGACTCAACTCCATTTAAGACTGGGAAACAAAAGCTAGCTCGCCTTACAAGAAACACACTCTGCTTTTGAAAAAAGAGCACTTTTCTACTCGACTGTGTTTCCGATAGGGCCAGAACAATGAGCTAGCTCAGAACAAAAGAACTGTGCTTCCTACACACAGGGGCCATACCTAGTTCAACTCTGCTTAGGAAAGTGATAAGAACAGTACCTCCTCTTCAGGACAATACACTGTACATGCTGGGAACAGATGCCAGTGCTATTTGCCCTGTGTATGACAAGGGAGGCGCAATAGTGACTCTTCTTACCAGAAAACAACTCTTGCTCGTAGGACCAGAAACTGCATGTGATTCAACTACATTTAGGACTGGGAATCAAACGCTAGATCGCCTTACAAGAAACACACTCTGCTTTTGAGAAAAGAGCACTCTTCTACTCTACTGTATTTCCATGGGGTCCGAACAGTGAGCTTGCTCAGAACAAAAGAACTGTGCTTTCTACACACACGGGCCATATCTATTTCAACTCTGCTTAGAAAACTGACAAGAACAGTAGCTCCTCTTCAGTCCAATACACTGGAATTGCTGAGAACAGACGCGAGTGCTATTTGCACTGTGTATGGCAATGGGAACACAATAGTGACTCTTCTTACCAGAAAACAACTCTTGCTCGTAGGACCAGATACTGCATGGGATACAACACCATTTAAGACTGGGAAACAAACGCTAGCTCGCCTTACAAGAAAAACACTCTGCTTTTGAGAAAAGGGCACTCTTCTACTCTGCTGTGTTTCCTATGGGGTCCGAACAGTGAGCTTGCTCAGAAGAAAAGAACTGTGCTTCGTACACACACGGGCCATATCTAGTTCAATTCTGCTTAGGAAACCGACATGAACAGTAGCTCCTCTTCAGTCCAATACACTGTACTTGCTGGGAACAGACGCGAGTGCTATTTGCACTGTGTTATGCAATGGGAGCGCAACAGTAACTTTCCTTACCAGAAAAAAACTCTTGCTCGTATGACCAGAAACTGCATGGGATTCAAATCAATTTCTGACTGCGAAACTAATCCTAGCTCGCCTTACATGAAACACACTCTGCTTTGGATAAAAGAGCACTCTTCTACTCTACTATGATTCCTAAAGGGAAAGAACAGTGAGCTTGCTCAGAACAAAAGAACTGTGCTTCCTACACACACGGCCATATCTAGTTCAATTCAGCTTACGAAACTGACAAGAACAGTACATCTTCTTCAGTCCAATACACTGTACATGCTGGGAACAGACGCCAGTGCTATTTGCCCTGTGTATGACAATGGGAATACAAAAGTGACTCTTCTTACCAGAAAACAACTCCTGCTCGTAGGACCAGAAACTGCATGTGATTCAACTCCATTTAGGACTGGGAAACAAACGCTAGCTCGCCTTAAAAGAAACACACTCTGCTTTTGAGAAAAGAGCACTCTTCTACTCTACTGTTTTTCCTATAGGGCCAGAACAGTGAGCTAGCTCAGAACAAAAGAACTGTGCTTCCTACACACAGGGGCCATATCTAGTTCAATTCTGCTTAGGAAACTGACAAGAACAGTAGCTCCTCTTCAGTCCAATACACTAAACATGCTGGGAACAGACGCCAGTGCTATTTGCCCTGAGTATGACAATGGGAGCATAAAAGTGACTCTTCTTACCAGAAAACAACTCCTGCTCATAGGACCAGAAACAGCATGTGATTCAACTCTATTTTTGCCTGGGAAACAAACGCTAGCTCGCCTTACAAGAAACACAGTCTGCTTTTGAGAAAAGAGCACTCTTCTACTCTACTTTGTTTCCTATAGGGCCAGAACAGTGAGCTTGCTCAGATCAAAAGAACTGTGCGTCCTACACACACGGGCCATATCTAGTTCAAAACTGCTTAGGAAACTGACAAGAACAGTAGCTCCTCTTCAGTCCAATACACTGTACATGCTGGGAAACGACGCCAGTGCTATTTGCCCTGTGTATGACAATTGGAGCACAATAGTGACTCTTCTTACCAGAAAACAACTCTTGCTCATAGGACCAGAAACTGCATGTGATTCAACTCCTATTAGGACTGGGAAACAAATTCTAGCTCGCCTTATGAGAAACACACTCTGCTTTTGAGAAAAGAGAACTCTTCTACTCTACTGTGTTTCCTATTGGGTCTGAACAGTGAGCTTGCTCAGAACAAAAGAACTGTGCTTCCTACACATACGGGCCATATCTAGTTCAACTCTGCTTAGGAAACTGACAAGAACAGTAACTCCTCTTCAGTCCAATACACTGTACTTGCTGGGAACAGACGCAAGTGCTATTTGCACTGTGTTATGCAATGGGAGCACAATAGTTACTTTCCTTACCAGAAAAAAACTCTTGCTCGTAGGACCAGAAACTGCATGTGATTCAACTCCTATTAGGACTGGGAAACAAATTCTAGCTCGCCTTATGAGAAACACACTCTGCTTTTGATAAAAGAGAACTCTTCTACTCTATTGTGTTTCCTATGGGGTCTGAACAGTGAGCTTGCTCAGAACAAAAGAACTGTGCTTCCTACACATACGGGCCATATCTAGTTCAACTCTGCTTACGAAATTGACAAGAACAGCAGCTCCTCTTCAGTCCAATACACTGTACTTGCTGGGAACAGAAGCCAGTGCTATTTGCACTGTGTATGGCAATGGGAGCACAATAGTGACTCTTCTTACCAGCAAACAACTCTTGCTCGTAGGACCGGAAACTTCATGTGACTCAACTCCATTTAGGACTAGGAAAAAACGCTAGCTCGCCTTACAAGAAACACACTCTGCTTTTGAGAAAAGAGCACTCTTCTACTCTACTGTGTTTCCTATAGGGCCAGAACAGTGAGGTTGCTCAGAACAAAAGAACTGTGCTTCCTACACACAGGGGCCATATCTAGTTCAATTCTGCTTCGGAAACTGACAAGAACAGAAGCTCCTCTTCAGTCCAATACACTGTACATGCTGGGAACCGACGCCAGTGCTATTTGCCCTGTGTATGTCAATGAGAGTGCAATAGTGACTCTTCTTACCAGAAAACAACTCTTGCTCATAGGACCAGAAATTGCATGGGATACAACTCCATTTAAGACTGGGAAACAAACACTAGCTCGCCTTACAAGAAAAACACTCTGCTTTTGAGAAAAGGGCACTCTTCTACTCTGCTGTGTTTCCTATGGGGTCCGAACAGTGAGCTTGCTCAGAACAAAAGAACTGTGCTTCCTACACACACGGTCCATATCTAGTTCAACTCTGCTTAGGAAACTGACATGAACAGTAGCTCCTCTTCAGTCCAATACACTGTACTTGCTGGGAACAGAAGCCAGTGCTATTTGCACTGTGTATGGCAATGGGAGCACAATACTGACTCTTCTTACCAGCAAACAACTCTTGCTCGTAGGACCACAAATTGTATGTGACTCAACTCCATTTAGGACTGGGAAACAAACACTAGCTCGCCTTACAAGAAACACACTCTGCTTTTGAGAAAAGAGCACTCTTCTACTCGACTGTGTTATCTATAGGGCCAGAACCGTGAGCTTGCGCAGAACAAAAGAACTGTACTTCCTACACACAGTGGCGGTATCTAGTTCAACTCTGCTGAGGAAATTGATAAGAACAGTACCTCCTCTTCAATACAATACACTGTACATGCTGGGAACAGATGCCCCTGCTATTTGCCCTGTGAATGACAATGGGAGCGCAATAGTGACTCTTCTTACCAGAAAACAACTCTTGTTCGTAAGACCAGAAACTGCATGTGATTCAACTCCATTTAGGACTGGGAAACAAACACTAGCTCGCCTTACAAGAAAAACACTCTGCTTTTGAGAAAAGGGCACTCTTCTACTCTGCTGTGTTTCCTATGGGGTCCGAACAGTGAGCTTGCTCAGAACAAAAGAACTGTGCTTCCTACACACACGGGCCATATCTAGTTCACCTCTGCTTAGGAAACTGACATGAACAGTAGCTCCTCTTCAGTCCAATACACTGTACTTGCTGGGAACAGACGCGAGTGCTATTTGCACTGTGTTATGCAATGGGAGCGCAATAGTGACTTTCCTTACCAGAAAACAACTCTTGCTCGTAGGACCACAAATTGCATGTGACTCAACTCCATTTAGGACTGGGAAACAAACACTACCTCGCCATACAAAAACACACTCTGCTTTTGAGAAAAGAGCACTCTTCTACTCGACTGTGTTATCTATAGGGCCAGAACCGTGAGCTTGCGCAGAAAAAAAGAACTGTGCTTCCTACACACAGTGGCGATATCTAGTTCAACTCTGCTGAGGAAATTGATAAGAACAGTACCTCCTCTTCAATACAATACACTGTACACGCTGGGAACAGATGCCCCTGCTATTTGCCCTGTGAATGACAATGGGAGCGCAATAGTGACTCTTCTTACCAGAAAACAACTCTTGCTCGTAAGACCAGAAACTGCATGTGATTCAACTCCATTTAGGACTGGGAAACAAACACTAGCTCGCCTTACACGAAACACACTCTGCTTTTGAGAAAAGAGAACACTTCTACTCTACTGTGTTTCCTATGGTGTCCGAACAATGAGCTTGCTCAGAAGAAAAGAACTGTGCTTCCTACACATACGAGCCATATCTAGTTCAATTTTGCTTAGGAAACTGACAAGAACAGTAGCTCCTCTTCAGTCCAATACACTGTACTTGCTGGGAACAGACGCCAGTGCTATTTGCACTGTGTATGGCAATGGGAACGCAATAGTGACTGTTCTTACCAGAAAACAACTCTTGCTCGTAGGACCAGAAACTTCATGTGACTCAACTCCATTTAAGACTAGGAAACAAACGCCAGCTCGCCTTACAAGAAACACACTCTGCTTTTGAGAAAAGAGCACTCTTCTACTCGACTGTGTTTCCTATAGGGCCAGAACAGTGAGCTAGCTCAGAACAAATGAACTGTGCTTTCTACACACACGGGCCATATCTATTTCAACTCTGCTTAGAAAACTGACAAGAACAGTAGCTCCTCTTCAGTCCAATACACTAGACTTGCTGGGAACAGAGGCGAGTGCTATTTGCACTGTGTATGGCAATGGGAACGCAATAGTGTCTTTCCTTACCAGAAAACAACTCTTGCTCATAGGACCAAAAACTGCATGTGATTCAACTCCATTCAGGACTGGGAAACAAATGCTACCTCGCCTTACAAGAAACACTCTCTCCTTTTGAGAAAAGAGTACTCTTCTACTCTACTGTTTTTCCTATAGGGCAGGAACAGAGAGCTTGCTCAGAACAAAAGAACTGTGCTTCCTACACACACGGCCTTATCTAGTTCAATTCTGCTTAGGAAACTGACAAGAACAGTAGATCTTCTTCAGTCCAATATACTGTACATGCTGGGAACAGACGCCAGTGTTATTTTCCCTGAGTATGACAATGGGAGCATAAAAGTGACTCTTCTTACCAGAAAACAACTCCTGCTCGTAGGACCAGAAACTGCATGTGATTCAACTCCATTTAGGACTGAGAAACAAACGCTAGCTCGCCTTACAAGAATCACACTCTGCTTTTGAGAAAAGGGCACTCTTCTACACTAATGTGTTTCCTATGGGTCCAAACAGTGAGCTTGCTCAGAACAAATGAACTGTGCTTCCTACACACATGGGCCATATCTAGTTCAACTCTGCTAAGGAAACTGACAAGAGCAGTAGCTCCTCCTTAGTCCAATACACTGTACTTGCTGGGAACAGATGCCAGTGCTATTTGCACTGGGTATGGAAATGGGAGCGCAATAGTGACTCTTCTTACCAGAAAACAACTCTTGCTCGTAGGACCAGAAACTTCATGTGACTCAACTCCATTTAGGACAGGGAAACAAATGCTAGCTCGCCTTATGAGAAACACACTCTGCTTTTGAGAAAAGAGCACTCTTCTACTCTATTGTGTTTCCTATAGGGCCAGAACAGTGAGCTAGCTCAGAACAAAAGAACTGTGCTTCCTACACACAGGGGAAATATCTAGTTCAACTCTGCTTAGGAAAGTGACAAGAACAGTACCTCCTCTTCAGTACAATACACTGTACATGCTGGGAACAGATGCCAGTGCTATTTGCCCTGTGTATGACAATGGGAGCGCAATAGTGACTCTTCTTACCAGAAAACAATTCTTGCTCTTAGGACCAGAAACTGCAAGTGATTCAACTCCATTTAGGACTGGAAAACAAACGCTAGCTCGCCTTACAAGAAACACACTCTGCTTTTGAGAAAAGAGCACTTTTCTACTCTACTTTGTTTCCTATAGGGCCAGAACAGTGTCCTTGCTCAGATCAAAAGAACTGTGCGTCCTACACACACGGGCTATATCTAGTTCAATTCTGCTTAGGAAACTGACAAGAACAGTAGCTCCTCTTCAGTCCAATACACTGTACATGCTGGGAACCGACGCCAGTGCTATTTGCCCTGTGTATGACAATGTGAGCACAATAGTGACTCTTCTTACCAGAAAACAACTCTTGCTCGTAGGACCAGGAACTGCATAAGACTCAACTCCTTTTAGGACTGAGAAACAAACACTAGCTCGCCTTACAAGAAACACACTCTGCTTTTGAGAAAAGAGCACTCTTCTACTCTACTGTGTTTCCTATAAGGTCCGAACAGTAAGCTTGCTAAGAACAAAAGAACTGTGCTTCCTACACACACGAGCCATATCTAGTTCAACTCTGCTTAGGAAACTGACAAGAACAGTAGCTCCTCTTCAGTCCAATACACTGTACTTGCTGGGAACAGATGTGAGTGCTATTTGCACTGTGTTATGCAATGGGAGCACAATAGTTACTTTCCTTACCAGAAAACAACTCTTGCTCGTAGGACCAGAAACTGCATGTGATTAAACTCCATTTAGGACTGGAAAACAAATACTAGCTCGCCTTATGGGAAACACACTCTGCTTTTGAGAAAAGAGAACTCTTCTACTCTACTGTGTTTCCTATGGGTTCTGAACGGTGAGCTTGCTCAAAACAAAAGAACTGTGCTTCCTACACATACGGGCCATATCTAGTTCAACTCTGCTTAGGAATCTGACAAGAACAGTAGCTCCTCTTCAGTCCACTACACTGTACTTGCTGGGAACAGATGCCAGTGCTATGTGCCCTGTGTATGACAATGGGAGCGCAATAGTGACTCTTCTTACCACAAAACAACTCTTGCTCTTAGGACCAGAAACTGCATGTGATTCAACTCCATTTAGGACTGGAAACAAACGCTAGCTCGCCTTACAAGAAACATGCTCTGCTTTTGAGAAAAGAGCACCCATCTACTCTACTGTGTTTCCTATGGCGTCCGAACAGTGAGCTTGCTCAGAACAAAAGAACTGTGCTTCCTACACACACAGGACATATCTAGTTCAACTCTGCTTTGGAAACTGACAAGAACAGTAGCTTCTCTTCAGTCCAATACAGAATAGTTGCTGGGAACAGACACGAGAGCAATTTGCTCTGTGTATGGCAATGGGAGCACAATAGTGACTTTCCGTACCAGAAAACAACTCTTGCTCATAGGACCAAAAACTGCATGTGATTCAACTCCATTCCGGACTGGGAAACAAACGCTAGCTCGCCTGACAAGAAACACACTCTGCTTTTG
>NW_026737912.1:0-29713 GCF_949786415.1 Peromyscus eremicus
TGCTTTTGAGAAAAGAGCACTCTTCTACTCTACTGTGTTTCCTATGGGGTTCAAACAGTGAGCTTGCTCAGAACAAAAGAACTGTGCTTCCTACACACACGGCCATATCTAGTTCAATTCTGCTTAAAAACCTGACAAGAAGAGTAGCTCCTCTTCAGTCCAATACACTGTACTTGCTGCGAACAGACGCCAGTGCTATTGGTCAAGTGTGTGGCAATGGCAGCACAATAGTGACTATTTTTACCATAAAACAACTCTTGCTCATAGGACAGAAACTGCATGTGATTCCACTCCATTTAGGACTGGGAAACAAACGCTAGCTTGCCTTACAAGAAACACACTCTGCTTTAGAGAAAAGAGCACTCTTCTACTCTACTGTGTTTCCTATGGGGTCCAAACAGTGAGCTTGATTACAACAAAAGAACTGTGCTTCCTACACACAAGGACCATATGTAGTTCAACTCTGCTTAGGAAACTGACAAGAACAGTAGCTCCTGTTCAGTCCAATACACTGTACTTGCTGGGAACAGACGCGAGTGCTATTTGCCCTGTGTATGGCAATGGGAGCACAATAGTGACTTTCCTTACCAGAAAACAACTCTTGTTCGTAGGACCAGAAACTGCATGTGATTCAACTCCATTTAGGACTGGGAAACAAACGCTAGCTCGCCTTACAAGAAACACACTCTGCTTTAGAGAAAAGAGCACTCTTCTACTCTACTGTGTTTCCTATATGGCCAGAACAGTGAGCTTGCTCAGAACATAAGAACTGTGCTTTCTACACACACGGTCCTTATCTAGTACAACTCTGCTTAGGAAACTGACAAGAACAGTAGCTCCTCTTCAGTCCGATACACTGTACTTGCTAGGAACAGACGCGAGTGCTATTTGCACTGTGTATGGCAAAGGGAGCACAATAGTGACTTTCCTTACCAGAAAACAACTCTTGCTCGTAGGACAAGAAACTGCATGTGATTCAACTCCATTTAGGACTGGGAAACAAACGATAGCTTGCCTTACAAATAACACACTCTGCTTTAGAGAAAAGAGCACTCTTCTACTCTACTGTGTTTCCTATAGGGCCAGAACAGTGAGCTTGCTCAGAACAAAAGAACTGTGCTTCCTACACACACGGGCCGTATCTAGTTCAACTCTGCTTAGGAAACTGACAGGAACAGTAGCTCCTCTTCAGTCTGATACACTGTACTTGCTGAGAGCAGACGCGAGTGCTACTTGCACTGTGTATGGCAATTGGAGCACAATAGTGACTCGTCTTATAAGAAAACAACTCTTGCTCGTAGGACAAAAAACTGCATGTGACTCAACTCCATTTAGGACTGGGAAACAAACTCTAGCTCGCCTTACAAGAAACACACTCTGCTTTTGAGAAAAGGGCACTCTTCTACTCTACTGTGTGTCCTATAGGGCCAGAACAGTGTGCTTGCTCAGAACAAATGAACTGTGCTTCCTAGACACACGGGCCATATCTAGTTCAACTCTGCTTAGGAGACTGACAAGAACAGTAGCTTCTCTTCAGTCCAATACACTGTACTTGTTGGGAACAGACGCAAGTGCTATTTGCACTGTGTATGGCAATGAGAGCGCAATAGTGACTTTCCTTACCAGAAAACAACTCTTGCTCGTAGGACCACACACTGCATGTGATTCAACGCCATTTAGGACTGGGAAACAAATGCCAGCACGCCTTACAAGAAACACACTCTGCTTCTGAGTAAAGAGCACTCTTCTACTCTACTGTGTTTCCTATGGGGTCCAAACAGTGAGCTTGCTCAGAACAAAAGAACTGTGCTTCCTACACACATCGACCATATCTAGGTCAACTCTGCTTTGAAACTGACAAGAACAGTAGCTCCTCTTCAGTCCAATACACTGTACTTGCGGGGAAGAGACGAGAGTGCTATTTGCACTGTGTATGGCAATTGGAGCACAATAGTGACTCGTCTTACCAGAAAACAACACTTGCTCGTAGGACAAAAAACTGCATGTGCGCCGGGCGGTGGTGGCGCACGCCTTTAATCCCAGCACTCGGGAGGCAGAGCCAGGCGGATCTCTGTGAGTTCGAGGCCAGCATGGGCTACCAAGTGAGTCCCAGGAAAGGCGCAAAGCTACACAGAGAAACCCTGTCTCGAAAAACCAAAAAAAAAAAAAAAAAAAAACAAACTGCATGTGACTCAACTCCATTTAGGTCTGGGAAACAAACGCTAGCTCGCCTTACAAGAAACACACTCTGCTTTAGAGAAAAGAGCACTCTTCTACTCTACTGTGTTTCCTATGGGGTCCGAACATTGAGCTTTCTCAGAACAAAATAACTGTGCTTCCTACACACACAGCCATATCTAGTTCAATTTTGCTTAGGAACCTGACAAGAACAGTAGCTCCTCTTCAGTCCAATACACTGTACTGCTGGGAACAGATGCCAGTGCTATATGTCCTGTGTATGGCAATGGCAGCGCAATAGTGACTATTCTTATCTTAAAACAACTCTTGCTCGTAGGACCAGAAACTGCATGTGATCCACCTCCATTTAAGACTGGGAAACAAACGCTAGCTCGCCTTACAAGAAACACAATCTGCTTTAGAGAAAAGAGCACTGTTCTACTCTACTGTGTTTCCTATAGGGCCAGAACAGTGAGCTTGCTCAGAACAAAAGAACTGTGCTTCCTACACACGGGCCATATCTAGTTCAACTCTGCTTAGGAAACTGACAAGAACAGTAGCTCCTCTTCAGTCCGATACACTGTACTTGCTGGGAACAGACGCGAGTGCTATTTGCACTGTGTATGGCAAAGAGAGTTCAATAGTGACTTTCCTTACCAGAAAACAACTCTTGCTCGTAGGACCAGAATCTGCATGTGATTCAACTCCATTTAGGGCTGGGAAACAAACGATAGCTTGCCTTACAAAAAACACACTCTGCTTTTGAGAAAAGAGCACTCTTCTACTCTACTGTGTTTCCTATGGGGTCCGAACAGTGAGCTTGCTCAGAACAAAAGAACTGTGCTTCCTACACACACGGCCATATCTAGTTCAATTCTGCTTAGGAATCTGACAAGAACAGTAGATCCTCTTCAGTCCAATACACTGTATTTGCTGCAAACAGACGCCAGTGCTTTTTGTCCTGTGTATGGCAATGGCAGCACAATAGTGACTATTCTTACCATAAAACAACTCTTGCTCGTAGGACAGAAACTGCATGTGATTCCACTCCATTTAGGACTGGGAAACAAACGCTACCTAGCCTTACAAGAAACACACTCTGCTTTAGAGAAAAGAGCACTCTTCTACTATACTGTGTTTCCTATGGCGTCCAAACAGTGAGCTTGCTCAGAACAAAAGAACTGTGCTTCCTACACACAAGGACCATATGTAGTTCAACTCTGCTTAGGAAACTGACAAGAACAGTAGCTCCTATTCAGTCCAATACACTGTACTTGCTGGGAACAGACGCGAGTGCTATTTGCACTGTGTATGGCATTTGGAGCGCAATAGTGACTCTTTTTTACCAGAAAACAACTCTTGCTAATAGGACCAAAAACTGCATGTGACTCAAATCCATTTAGGACTGGGAAACCAACGTGAGCTCGCCTTACAAGAAACACACTCTGCTTTATAGAAAAGAGCACTCTTCTACTCTACTTTGTTTCCTATAAGGCCAGAACAGTGAGCTTGCTCAGAACATAATAACTGTGCTTCCTAAACACACGGGCCATATCTAGTTCAACTCTGCTTAGGAAACTGACAAGAACAGTAGCTCCTCTTCAGTCCGATACACTGTAATTGCTGGGAACAGATGCGAGTGCTATTTGCACTGTGTATGGCAAAGGGAGCACAATAGTGACTTTCCTTACCAGAAAATAACTCTTGCTCGTAGGACCAGAAACTGCATGTGATTCAACTCCATTTAGGACTGGGAAACAAACGATAGCTTGCCTTACAAAAAACACACTCTGCTTTTGAGAAAAGAGCACTCTTCTACTCTACTGTGTTTCCTTTTGGGTCCGAACAGTGAGCTTCCTCAGAACAAAAGAACTGTGCTTCCTACACACACGGCCATATCTAGTTCAATTCTGCTTAGGAACCTGACAAGAACAGTAGATCCTCTTCAGTCCAATACACTGTAGTTGCTGCGAACAAATGCCAGTGATATTTGTCCTGTGTATGGCAATGGCAGCGCAATAGTGAATCTTCTTACCAGAAAACAACTCTTGCTCATAGGACCAAACACTGCATGTGACTCAAATCCATTTAGGACTGGGAAACAAACGCGAGCTCGCCTAACAAGAAACACACTCTGCTTTATAGAAAAGAGCACTCTTCTACTCTACTGTGTTTCCTATAGGGCCAGAACAGTGAGCTTGCTGGGAACATAATAACTGTGCTTCCTAAACACACGGGCCATATCTAGTTCAACTCTGCTTAGGAAACTGACAAGAACAGTAGCTCCTCTTCAGTCCGATACACTGTACTTGCTGGGAACAGACGCGAGTGCTATTTGCACTGTGTATGGCAAAGGGAGCACAATAGTGACTTTCCTTACCAGAAAACAACTCTTGCTCGTAGGACCAGAAACTGCATGTGATTCAACTCCATTTAGGACTGGGAAACAAACGATAGCTTGCCTTACAAAAAACACACTCTGCTTTTGAGAAAAGAGCACTCTTCTACTCTACTGTCTTTCCTTTTGGGTCCGAACAGTGAGCTTGCTCAGAACAAAAGAACTGTGCTTCCTACACACACGGACATATCTAGTTCAATTCTGCTTAGGAATCTGACAAGAACAGTAGATACTCTTCAGTCCAATACACTGTACTTCCTACGAACAGACACCAGTACTATTTGTCCTGTGTATGGAAATGGCAGCACAATAGTGACTATTCTTACCATAAAACAACTCTTGCTCGTAGGACAGAAAATGCATGTGATTCCACTCCATTTAGGACTGGGAAACAAACGTTAGCTCGCCTTACAAGAAACACACTCTGCTTTAGAGAAAAGAGCACTCTTCTACTCTACTGTGTTTCCTATGGCTTCCGAACAGTGAGCTTGCTCAGAACAAAAGTACTGTGCTTCCTACACACACGGACCATATGTAGTTCAACTCTGCTTAGGAAACTGACAAGAACAGTAGCTCCTATTCAGTCCAATACACTGTACTTGCTGGGAAAAGACGCGAGTGCTATTTGCACTGTGTATGGCAATGGGAGCGCAATAGTGACTTTCCTTACCAGAAAACATCTCTTGTTCGTAGGACCAGAAACTGCATGTGATTCAACTCCATTTAGGACTAGGAAACAAACGCTAGCTTGCCTTACAAGAACCACACTCTCCTTTTGAGAAAAGAGCACTCCTCTACTCTACTGAGTTTCCTATAGGACCAGAACAGTGAGCTTGCTCAGAACATAAGAACTGTGCTTTCTACACACACGGTCCTTATCTAGTTCAACTATGCTTAGGAACCTGACAAGAAGAGTAGCTCCTCTTCAGTCTGATACACTGTACTTGCTGGGAACAGACGCGAGTGCTATTTGCACTGTGTATGGCAATGGGAGCACAATAGTCACTTTCCGTACGAGAAAACAACTCTTGCTTGTAGGACCAGAATCTGCATGTGATTCATCTCCATTTAGGACTCGGAAACAAACGCTAGCTCGCCTTACAAGAAACACACTCTGCTTTAGAGAAAAGAGCACTCTTCTATTCTACTGTGTTTCCTTTGGGGTCCAAACAGAGAGCTTGCTCAGAACAAAAGAACTGTGCTTCCTACACACAAGGAACATATGTAGTTCAACTCTGCTTAGGAAACTGACAAGAACAGTAGCTCCTCTTCAGTCTGATACACTGTACTTGCTGGGAACAGACGGGAGTGCTATTTGCACTGTGTATGGCAATGAGAGCGCAAAAGTGACTTTCCTTACCAGAAAAAAACTCTTGCTCGTAGGACAAAAAACTGCATGTGATTCAACTCCATTTAGGACTGGGAAACAAATGATAGCTTGCCTTACAAGAAACACACTCTGATTTTGAGAAAAGAGCACTCTTCTACTCTACTGTGTTTCCTATGGGGTCCGAACAGTGAGCTTGCTCAGAACAAAAGAACTGTGCTTCCTACACACACGGCCATATCTAGTTCAATTCTGCTTAGGAACCTGACAAGAACAGTAGATCCTGTTCAGTCCAATACACTGTACTTGCTGCAAACAGACGCCAGTACTATTTGTCCTGTGTATGGAAATGGCAGCACAATAGTGACTATTCTTACCATAAGACAACTCTTGCTCGTAGGACAGAAACTGCATGTGATTCCACTCCATTTAGGACTGGGAAACAGACGCTAGCTAGCCTTACAAGAAACACACTCTGCTTTAGAGAAAAGAGCACTCTTCTACTCTACTGTGTTTCCTATAGGGTCCAAACAGTGAGCTTGCGCAGAACAAAAGGACTGTGCTTCCTACACACAAGGACCATATGTAGTTCAACTCTGCTTAGGAAACTGACAAGAACAGTAGCTCCTATTCAGTCCAATACACTGTACTTGCTGGGAAAAGACGCGAGTGCTATTTGCCCTGTGTATGGCAATGGGAGCGCAATAGTGACTTTCCTTACCAGAAAACAACTCTTGTTCGTAGGACCAGAAACTGCATGTGATTCAACTCCATTTAAGACTAGGAAACAAACGCTAGCTCGCCTTAGAAGAAACACACTCTGCTTTTGAGAAAAGATCACTCTTCTACTCTACTGTGTTTCCTATAGGGCTATAACAGTGAGCTTGCTCAGAACATAAGAACTGTGCTTTCTACACACACGGTCCTTATCTAGTTCAACTCTGCTTAGGAAACTGACAAGAACAGTAGCTCCTCTTCAGTCCGATACACTGTACTTGCTGGGAACAGACGCGAGTGCTATTTGCACTGTGTATGGCATTTGGAGCGCAATAGTGACTCTTCTTACCAGAAAACAACTCTTGCTCGTAGGACCAAAAACTGTCTGAGAATCAACTCCATTTAGGACTGGGAAACAAATGTGAGCTCGCCTTACGAGAAACACACTCCGCTTTAGAGAAAAGAGCACTCTTCTACTCTACTGTGTTTTTTATGGGGTCCAAACAGTGAGCTTGCTCAGAAAAAAAGACCTGTGCTTCCTACACACACGGGCCATATCTAGTTCAACTCTGCTTAGGAAACTGACAAGAACAGTAGCTCTTCTTCAGTCCGATACACTGTTCGTGCTGAGAACAGACGCGAGTGCTTTTTGAACTGTGAATCGCAATTGGAGCACAATAGTCACTCGTCTTACCAGAAAACAACTGTTGCTCGTAGAACAAAAAACTGCATGTGACTCAACTCCATTTACGACTATGAAACAAACTCTAGCTCGCCTTAGAAGAACCACACTCTGCTTTTGAGAAAAGAGCACTCTTCTACTCTACTGTGTTTCCTATAGGGACAGAACAGTGAGCTTGCTCAGAACAAATGAACTGTGCTTCCTAGACACACGGGCCATATCTAGTTCAACTCTGCTTAGGAAACTGAGAAGAACAGTAGCTCCTCTTCAGTCCAATACACTGTACTTGCTGGGAACAGATGCCAGTGCTATTTGCACTGTGTATGGCAATGGGAGCGCAATAGTGACTTTCCTTACCAGAAAACAACTCTTGCTCGTAGGACCAGAAACTGCATGTGATTCAACTCCATTTAGCACTGGGAAACAAACGCTAGCTCGCCTTACAAGAAACACACTCTGCTTTAGAGAAAAGAGCACTCTTCTACTCTACTGTGTTTCCTATGGGGTCCAAACAGTGAGCTTGCTCAGAACAAAAGAACTGTGCTTCCTACACACAACGACCATATGTAGTTCAACTCTGCCTAGGAAACTGACAAGAACAGTAGCTCCTCTTCAGTCCGATACACTGTACTTGCTAGGAAGAGACGCGAGTGCTATTTGCACTGTGTATGGCAATGACCGCCCAATAGTGACTCTCCTTACCAGAAAACAACTCTTGCTCGTAGGAACACAAACTGCATGTGATTCAACGCCATTTAGGACTGGGAAAGAAATGCTAGCTCGCCTTACAAGAAACACTCTCTGCTTTTTAGAAAAGATCACTCTTCTACTCTACTGTGTTTCCTATGAGGTCCAAACAGTGAGCTTGCTCAGAACAAAAGAACTGTGCTTCCTACACACATGGACCATATCTAGTTCAACTCTGCTTAGGAAACTGACAAGAACAGTAGCTCCTATTCAGTCCAATACACTGTAAATGCTGGGAACAGACGCGAGTGCTATTTGCACTGTGTATGGCATTTGGAGCACAATAGTGACTCTTCTTACCAGAAAACAACTCTTGCTCATAGGAACAAAAACTGCATGTGACTCAACTCCATTTAGGACTGGGAAACAAATGTGAGCTCGCCTTACAAGAAACACACTCTGCTTTATAGAAAAGAGCACTCTTCTACTCTACTGTGTTTCCTTTTGGGTCCGAACAGTGAGCTTCCTCAGAACAAAAGAACTGTGCTTCCTACACACACGGCCATATCTAGTTCAATTCTGCTTAGGAACCTGACAAGAACAGTAGATCCTCTTCAGTCCAATACACTGTAGTTGCTGCGAACAGATGCCAGTGCTATTTGTCCTGTGTATGGCAATGGCAGCTCAATAGTGAATCTTCTTACCAGAAAACAACTCTTGCTCATAGAACCAAAAACTGCATGTGACTCAAATCCATTTATTACAGGGAAACAAACGCGAGCTCGCCTTACAAGAAACACACTCTGCTTTATAGAAAAGAGCACTGTTCTACTCTACAGTGTTTCCTATAGGGCCAGAACAGTGAGCTTGCTCAGTACATAATAACTGTGCTTCCTAAACACACGAGCCATATCTAGTTCAACTCTGCTTAGGAAACTGACAAGAACAGTAGCTCCTCTTCAGTCCGATACACTGTACTTGCTGGGAACAGACGCAAGTGCTATTTGCACTGTGTATGGCAAAGGGAACGCAATAGTGACTTCCCTTACCAGAAAACAACTCTTGCTCGTAGGACCAGAAACTGCATGTGATTCAACTCCATTTAGGACTGGGAAACAAACGATAGCTTTCGTTACAAAAAACACACTCTGCTTTTGAGAAAAGACCACTCTTCTACTCTACTGTGTTTCCATTTGGGTCCGAACAGTGAGCTTGCTCAGAACAAAAGAAGTGTGCTTCCTACACACATGGCCATATCTAGTTCAATTCTGCTTAGGAACCTGACAAGAACAGTAGATCCTCTTCAGTCCAATACACTGTAGTTGCTGCGAACAGATGCCAGTGCTATTTGTCCTGTGTATGGCAATGCAGAGCAATAGTGAATCTTCTTAATAGAAAACAACTCTTGCCCATAGTATCAGAAACTGCATGGGATTCAACTCGATTTAGGACTGCGGAACAAACGATAGCTCGCCATACAAGAAACACACTCTGCTCTAGAGAAAAGAGCACTCTTCTACTCTACTGTGTTTCCTATGGGGTCCAAACAGTGAGCTTGCTCAGAACAAAAGAACTGTGCTTCCTACACACATGGACCGTATCTAGTTCAACTCTGCTTAGGAAACTGACAAGAACAGTAGCTCCTATTCAGTCCAATACACTGTATACGCAGGGAACAGACGCGAGTGCTATTTGCACTGTGTATGGCATTTGGAGCACAATAGTGACTCTTCTTACCAGAAAACAACTCTTGCTCTTAGGACCAAAAACTGCATGTGACTCAAATCCACTTAGGACTGGGAAACAAACGCGAGCTCGCCTTACAAGAAACACACTCTGCTTTAGAGAAAAGAGCACTCTTCTACTCTACAGTGTTTTTTATGGGGTCCAAACAGTGAGCTTGCTCAGAACAAAAGAACAGTGCTTCCTACACACACGGATCATATCTAGTTAAACTCTGCTTAGGAAACTGACAAGAACAGTAGCTCCTATTCAGTCCAATACACTGTACTTGCTGGGAATAGATGCGAGTGCTATTTGCACTGTGTATGGCATTTGGAGCACAATAGTGACTCTTCTTAATAGAAAACAACTCTTGCTCGTAGGACCAAAAACTGTCTGTGACTCAACTCCATTTAGGACTGGGAAACAAACGCGAGCTCGCCTTACAAGAAACACACTCTGCTTTAGAGAAAAGAGCACTCTTCTACTCTACTGTGTTTCCTATAGGGCCAGAACAGTGAACTTGCTCAGAACATAATAACTGTGCTTCCTACACACAAGGACCATATGTAGTTCAACTCTGCTTAGGAAACTGACAAGAACAGTAGCTCCTATTCAGTCCAATACACTGTACTTGCTGGGAAAAGACGCGAGTGCTATTTGCCCTGTGTATGGCAATGGGAGCACAATAGTGACTTTCCTTACCAGAAAACAACTCTTGTTCGTAAGACTAGAAACTGCATGTGATTCAACTCCATTTAGGACTAGGAAACAAACGCTAGCTTGCCTTACAAGAACCACACTCTCCTTTTGAGAAAAGAGCACTCTTCTACTCTACTGAGTTTCCTATAGGACCAGAACAGTGAGCTTGCTCAGAACATAAGAACTGTGCTTTCTACACACACGGTCCTTATCTAGTTCAACTCTGCTTAGGAACCTGACAAGAACAGTAGCTCCTCTTCAGTCTGATACACTGTACTTGCTGGGAACAGACGCGAGTGCTATTTGCACTGTGTATGGCAATGGGAGCACAATAGTCACTTTCCGTACCAGAAAACAACTCTTGCTTGTAGGACCAGAATCTGCATGTGATTCATCTCCATTTAGGACTCGGAAACAAACGCTAGCTCGCCTTACAAGAAACACACTCTGCTTTAGAGAAAAGAGCACTCTTCTATTCTACTGTGTTTCCTTTGGGGTCCAAACAGAGAGCTTGCTCAGAACAAAAGAACTGTGCTTCCTACACACAAGGAACATATGTAGTTCAACTCTGCTTAGGAAACTGACAAGAACAGTAGCTCCTCTTCAGTCTGATACACTGTACTTGCTGGGAACAGACGGGAGTGCTATTTGCACTGTGTATGGCAATGAGAGCGCAAAAGTGACTTTCCTTACCAGAAAAAAACTCTTGCTCGTAGGACAAAAAACTGCATGTGATTCAACTCCATTTAGGACTGGGAAACAAATGATAGCTTGCCTTACAAGAAACACACTCTGATTTTGAGAAAAGAGCACTCTTCTACTCTACTGTGTTTCCTATGGGGTCCGAACAGTGAGCTTGCTCAGAACAAAAGAACTGTGCTTCCTACACACACGGCCATATCTAGTTCAATTCTGCTTAGGAACCTGACAAGAACAGTAGATCCTGTTCAGTCCAATACACTGTACTTGCTGCAAACAGACGCCAGTACTATTTGTCCTGTGTATGGAAATGGCAGCACAATAGTGACTATTCTTACCATAAGACAACTCTTGCTCGTAGGACAGAAACTGCATGTGATTCCACTCCATTTAGGACTGGGAAACAGACGCTAGCTAGCCTTACAAGAAACACACTCTGCTTTAGAGAAAAGAGCACTCTTCTACTCTACTGTGTTTCCTATAGGGTCCAAACAGTGAGCTTGCGCAGAACAAAAGGACTGTGCTTCCTACACACAAGGACCATATGTAGTTCAACTCTGCTTAGGAAACTGACAAGAACAGTAGCTCCTATTCAGTCCAATACACTGTACTTGCTGGGAAAAGACGCGAGTGCTATTTGCCCTGTGTATGGCAATGGGAGCGCAATAGTGACTTTCCTTACCAGAAAACAACTCTTGTTCGTAGGACCAGAAACTGCATGTGATTCAACTCCATTTAAGACTAGGAAACAAACGCTAGCTCGCCTTAGAAGAAACACACTCTGCTTTTGAGAAAAGATCACTCTTCTACTCTACTGTGTTTCCTATAGGGCTATAACAGTGAGCTTGCTCAGAACATAAGAACTGTGCTTTCTACACACACGGTCCTTATCTAGTTCAACTCTGCTTAGGAAACTGACAAGAACAGTAGCTCCTCTTCAGTCCGATACACTGTACTTGCTGGGAACAGACGCGAGTGCTATTTGCACTGTGTATGGCATTTGGAGCGCAATAGTGACTCTTCTTACCAGAAAACAACTCTTGCTCGTAGGACCAAAAACTGTCTGAGAATCAACTCCATTTAGGACTGGGAAACAAATGTGAGCTCGCCTTACGAGAAACACACTCCGCTTTAGAGAAAAGAGCACTCTTCTACTCTACTGTGTTTTTTATGGGGTCCAAACAGTGAGCTTGCTCAGAAAAAAAGACCTGTGCTTCCTACACACACGGGCCATATCTAGTTCAACTCTGCTTAGGAAACTGACAAGAACAGTAGCTCCTCTTCAGTCCGATACACTGTTCGTGCTGAGAACAGACGCGAGTGCTTTTTGAACTGTGAATCGCAATTGGAGCACAATAGTCACTCGTCTTACCAGAAAACAACTGTTGCTCGTAGAACAAAAAACTGCATGTGACTCAACTCCATTTACGACTATGAAACAAACTCTAGCTCGCCTTAGAAGAACCACACTCTGCTTTTGAGAAAAGAGCACTCTTCTACTCTACTGTGTTTCCTATAGGGACAGAACAGTGAGCTTGCTCAGAACAAATGAACTGTGCTTCCTAGACACACGGGCCATATCTAGTTCAACTCTGCTTAGGAAACTGAGAAGAACAGTAGCTCCTCTTCAGTCCAATACACTGTACTTGCTGGGAACAGATGCCAGTGCTATTTGCACTGTGTATGGCAATGGGAGCGCAATAGTGACTTTCCTTACCAGAAAACAACTCTTGCTCGTAGGACCAGAAACTGCATGTGATTCAACTCCATTTAGCACTGGGAAACAAACGCTAGCTCGCCTTACAAGAAACACACTCTGCTTTAGAGAAAAGAGCAATCTTCTACTCTACTGTGTTTCCTATGGGGTCCAAACAGTGAGCTTGCTCAGAACAAAAGAACTGTGCTTCCTACACACAACGACCATATGTAGTTCAACTCTGCCTAGGAAACTGACAAGAACAGTAGCTCCTCTTCAGTCCGATACACTGTACTTGCTAGGAAGAGACGCGAGTGCTATTTGCACTGTGTATGGCAATGACCGCCCAATAGTGACTCTCCTTACCAGAAAACAACTCTTGCTCGTAGGAACACAAACTGCATGTGATTCAACGCCATTTAGGACTGGGAAAGAAATGCTAGCTCGCCTTACAAGAAACACTCTCTGCTTTTTAGAAAAGATCACTCTTCTACTCTACTGTGTTTCCTATGAGGTCCAAACAGTGAGCTTGCTCAGAACAAAAGAACTGTGCTTCCTACACACATGGACCATATCTAGTTCAACTCTGCTTAGGAAACTGACAAGAACAGTAGCTCCTATTCAGTCCAATACACTGTAAATGCTGGGAACAGACGCGAGTGCTATTTGCACTGTGTATGGCATTTGGAGCACAATAGTGACTCTTCTTACCAGAAAACAACTCTTGCTCATAGGAACAAAAACTGCATGTGACTCAACTCCATTTAGGACTGGGAAACAAATGTGAGCTCGCCTTACAAGAAACACACTCTGCTTTATAGAAAAGAGCACTCTTCTACTCTACTGTGTTTCCTTTTGGGTCCGAACAGTGAGCTTCCTCAGAACAAAAGAACTGTGCTTCCTACACACACGGCCATATCTAGTTCAATTCTGCTTAGGAACCTGACAAGAACAGTAGATCCTCTTCAGTCCAATACACTGTAGTTGCTGCGAACAGATGCCAGTGCTATTTGTCCTGTGTATGGCAATGGCAGCTCAATAGTGAATCTTCTTACCAGAAAACAACTCTTGCTCATAGAACCAAAAACTGCATGTGACTCAAATCCATTTATTACAGGGAAACAAACGCGAGCTCGCCTTACAAGAAACACACTCTGCTTTATAGAAAAGAGCACTGTTCTACTCTACAGTGTTTCCTATAGGGCCAGAACAGTGAGCTTGCTCAGTACATAATAACTGTGCTTCCTAAACACACGAGCCATATCTAGTTCAACTCTGCTTAGGAAACTGACAAGAACAGTAGCTCCTCTTCAGTCCGATACACTGTACTTGCTGGGAACAGACGCAAGTGCTATTTGCACTGTGTATGGCAAAGGGAACGCAATAGTGACTTCCCTTACCAGAAAACAACTCTTGCTCGTAGGACCAGAAACTGCATGTGATTCAACTCCATTTAGGACTGGGAAACAAACGATAGCTTTCGTTACAAAAAACACACTCTGCTTTTGAGAAAAGACCACTCTTCTACTCTACTGTGTTTCCATTTGGGTCCGAACAGTGAGCTTGCTCAGAACAAAAGAAGTGTGCTTCCTACACACATGGCCATATCTAGTTCAATTCTGCTTAGGAACCTGACAAGAACAGTAGATCCTCTTCAGTCCAATACACTGTAGTTGCTGCGAACAGATGCCAGTGCTATTTGTCCTGTGTATGGCAATGCAGAGCAATAGTGAATCTTCTTAATAGAAAACAACTCTTGCCCATAGTATCAGAAACTGCATGGGATTCAACTCGATTTAGGACTGCGGAACAAACGATAGCTCGCCATACAAGAAACACACTCTGCTCTAGAGAAAAGAGCACTCTTCTACTCTACTGTGTTTCCTATGGGGTCCAAACAGTGAGCTTGCTCAGAACAAAAGAACTGTGCTTCCTACACACATGGACCGTATCTAGTTCAACTCTGCTTAGGAAACTGACAAGAACAGTAGCTCCTATTCAGTCCAATACACTGTATACGCAGGGAACAGACGCGAGTGCTATTTGCACTGTGTATGGCATTTGGAGCACAATAGTGACTCTTCTTACCAGAAAACAACTCTTGCTCATAGGAACAAAAACTGCATGTGACTCAACTCCATTTAGGACTGGGAAACAAATGTGAGCTCGCCTTACAAGAAACACACTCTGCTTTATAGAAAAGAGCACTCTTCTACTCTACTGTGTTTCCTTTTGGGTCCGAACAGTGAGCTTCCTCAGAACAAAAGAACTGTGCTTCCTACACACACGGCCATATCTAGTTCAATTCTGCTTAGGAAACTGACAAGAACAGTAGATCCTCTTCAGTCCAATACACTGTAGTTGCTGCGAACAGATGCCAGTGCTATTTGTCCTGTGTATGGCAATGGCAGCTCAATAGTGAATCTTCTTACCAGAAAACAACTCTTGCTCATAGGACCAAAAACTGCATGTGACTCAAATCCATTTAGGACAGGGAAACAAACGCGAGCTCGCCTTACAAGAAACACACTCTGCTTTATAGAAAAGAGCACTGTTCTACTCTACAGTGTTTCCTATAGGGCCAGAACAGTGAGCTTGCTCAGTACATAATAACTGTGCTTCCTAAACACACGAGCCATATCTAGTTCAACTCTGCTTAGGAAACTGACAAGAACAGTAGCTCCTCTTCAGTCCGATACACTGTACTTGCTGGGAACAGACGCAAGTGCTATTTGCACTGTGTATGGCAAAGGGAACGCAATAGTGACTTCCCTTACCAGAAAACAACTCTTGCTCGTAGGACCAGAAACTGCATGTGATTCAACTCCATTTAGGACTGGGAAACAAACGATAGCTTTCGTTACAAAAAACACACTCTGATTTTGAGAAAAGAGCACTCTTCTACTCTACTGTGTTTCCTATGGGGTCCGAACAGTGAGCTTGCTCAGAACAAAAGAACTGTGCTTCCTACACACACGGCCATATCTAGTTCAATTCTGCTTAGGAACCTGACAAGAACAGTAGATCCTGTTCAGTCCAATACACTGTACTTGCTGCAAACAGACGCCAGTACTATTTGTCCTGTGTATGGAAATGGCAGCACAATAGTGACTATTCTTACCATAAGACAACTCTTGCTCGTAGGACAGAAACTGCATGTGATTCCACTCCATTTAGGACTGGGAAACAGACGCTAGCTAGCCTTACAAGAAACACACTCTGCTTTAGAGAAAAGAGCACTCTTCTACTCTACTGTGTTTCCTATAGGGCCAGAACAGTGAGCTTGCGCAGAACAAAAGGACTGTGCTTCCTACACACAAGGACCATATGTAGTTCAACTCTGCTTAGGAAACTGACAAGAACAGTAGCTCCTATTCAGTCCAATACACTGTACTTGCTGGGAAAAGACGCGAGTGCTATTTGCCCTGTGTATGGCAATGGGAGCGCAATAGTGACTTTCCTTACCAGAAAACAACTCTTGTTCGTAGGACCAGAAACTGCATGTGATTCAACTCCATTTAAGACTAGGAAACAAACGCTAGCTCGCCTTAGAAGAAACACACTCTGCTTTTGAGAAAAGATCACTCTTCTACTCTACTGTGTTTCCTATAGGGCTATAACAGTGAGCTTGCTCAGAACATAAGAACTGTGCTTTCTACACACACGGTCCTTATCTAGTTCAACTCTGCTTAGGAAACTGACAAGAACAGTAGCTCCTCTTCAGTCCGATACACTGTACTTGCTGGGAACAGACGCGAGTGCTATTTGCACTGTGTATGGCATTTGGAGCGCAATAGTGACTCTTCTTACCAGAAAACAACTCTTGCTCGTAGGACCAAAAACTGTCTGAGAATCAACTCCATTTAGGACTGGGAAACAAATGTGAGCTCGCCTTATGAGAAACACACTCCGCTTTAGAGAAAAGAGCACTCTTCTACTCTACTGTGTTTTTTATGGGGTCCAAACAGTGAGCTTGCTCAGAAAAAAAGACCTGTGCTTCCTACACACACGGGCCATATCTAGTTCAACTCTGCTTAGGAAACTGACAAGAACAGTAGCTCCTCTTCAGTCCGATACACTGTTCGTGCTGAGAACAGACGCGAGTGCTTTTTGAACTGTGAATCGCAATTGGAGCACAATAGTCACTCGTCTTACCAGAAAACAACTGTTGCTCGTAGAACAAAAAACTGCATGTGACTCAACTCCATTTACGACTATGAAACAAACTCTAGCTCGCCTTAGAAGAACCACACTCTGCTTTTGAGAAAAGAGCACTCTTCTACTCTACTGTGTTTCCTATAGGGACAGAACAGTGAGCTTGCTCAGAACAAATGAACTGTGCTTCCTAGACACACGGGCCATATCTAGTTCAACTCTGCTTAGGAAACTGAGAAGAACAGTAGCTCCTCTTCAGTCCAATACACTGTACTTGCTGGGAACAGATGCCAGTGCTATTTGCACTGTGTATGGCAATGGGAGCGCAATAGTGACTTTCCTTACCAGAAAACAACTCTTGCTCGTAGGACCAGAAACTGCATGTGATTCAACTCCATTTAGCACTGGGAAACAAACGCTAGCTCGCCTTACAAGAAACACACTCTGCTTTAGAGAAAAGAGCACTCTTCTACTCTACTGTGTTTCCTATGGGGTCCAAACAGTGAGCTTGCTCAGAACAAAAGAACTGTGCTTCCTACACACAACGACCATATGTAGTTCAACTCTGCCTAGGAAACTGACAAGAACAGTAGCTCCTCTTCAGTCCGATACACTGTACTTGCTAGGAAGAGACGCGAGTGCTATTTGCACTGTGTATGGCAATGACCGCCCAATAGTGACTCTCCTTACCAGAAAACAACTCTTGCTCGTAGGAACACAAACTGCATGTGATTCAACGCCATTTAGGACTGGGAAAGAAATGCTAGCTCGCCTTACAAGAAACACTCTCTGCTTTTTAGAAAAGATCACTCTTCTACTCTACTGTGCTTCCTATGAGGTCCAAACAGTGAGCTTGCTCAGAACAAAAGAACTGTGCTTCCTACACACATGGACCATATCTAGTTCAACTCTGCTTAGGAAACTGACAAGAACAGTAGCTCCTATTCAGTCCAATACACTGTAAATGCTGGGAACAGAAGCGAGTGCTATTTGCACTGTGTATGGCATTTGGAGCACAATAGTGACTCTTCTTACCAGAAAACAACTCTTGCTCATAGGAACAAAAACTGCATGTGACTCAACTCCATTTAGGACTGGGAAACAAATGTGAGCTCGCCTTACAAGAAACACACTCTGCTTTATAGAAAAGAGCACTCTTCTACTCTACTGTGTTTCCTTTTGGGTCCGAACAGTGAGCTTCCTCAGAACAAAAGAACTGTGCTTCCTACACACACGGCCATATCTAGTTCAATTCTGCTTAGGAACCTGACAAGAACAGTAGATCCTCTTCAGTCCAATACACTGTAGTTGCTGCGAACAGATGCCAGTGCTATTTGTCCTGTGTATGGCAATGGCAGCTCAATAGTGAATCTTCTTACCAGAAAACAACTCTTGCTCATAGGACCAAAAACTGCATGTGACTCAAATCCATTTAGGACAGGGAAACAAACGCGAGCTCGCCTTACAAGAAACACACTCTGCTTTATAGAAAAGAGCACTGTTCTACTCTACAGTGTTTCCTATAGGGCCAGAACAGTGAGCTTGCTCAGTACATAATAACTGTGCTTCCTAAACACACGAGCCATATCTAGTTCAACTCTGCTTAGGAAACTGACAAGAACAGTAGCTCCTCTTCAGTCCGATACACTGTACTTGCTGGGAACAGACGCAAGTGCTATTTGCACTGTGTATGGCAAAGGGAACGCAATAGTGACTTCCCTTACCAGAAAACAACTCTTGCTCGTAGGACCAGAAACTGCATGTGATTCAACTCCATTTAGGACTGGGAAACAAACGATAGCTTTCGTTACAAAAAACACACTCTGATTTTGAGAAAAGAGCACTCTTCTACTCTACTGTGTTTCCTATGGGGTCCGAACAGTGAGCTTGCTCAGAACAAAAGAACTGTGCTTCCTACACACACGGCCATATCTAGTTCAATTCTGCTTAGGAACCTGACAAGAACAGTAGATCCTCTTCAGTCCAATACACTGTAGTTGCTGCGAACAGATGCCAGTGCTATTTGTCCTGTGTATGGCAATGCAGAGCAATAGTGAATCTTCTTAATAGAAAACAACTCTTGCCCGTAGTACCAGAAACTGCATGGGATTCAACTCGATTTAGGACTGCGGAACAAACGATAGCTCGCCATACAAGAAACACACTCTGCTCTAGAGAAAAGAGCACTCTTCTACTCTACTGTGTTTCCTATGGGGTCCAAACAGTGAGCTTGCTCAGAACAAAAGAACTGTGCTTCCTACACACATGGACCATATCTAGTTCAACTCTGCTTAGGAAACTGACAAGAACAGTAGCTCCTATTCAGTCCAATACACTGTATACGCAGGGAACAGACGCGAGTGCTATTTGCACTGTGTATGGCATTTGGAGCACAATAGTGACTCTTCTTACCAGAAAACAACTCTTGCTCTTAGGACCAAAAACTGCATGTGACTCAAATCCACTTAGGACTGGGAAACAAACGTGAGCTCGCCTTACAAGAAACACACTCTGCTTTAGAGAAAAGAGCACTCTTCTACTCTACAGTGTTTTTTATGGGGTCCAAACAGTGAGCTTGCTCAGAACAAAAGAACAGTGCTTCCTACACACACGGATCATATCTAGTTAAACTCTGCTTAGGAAACTGACAAGAACAGTAGCTCCTATTCAGTCCAATACACTGTACTTGCTGGGAACAGATGCGAGTGCTATTTGCACTGTGTATGGCATTTGGAGCACAATAGTGACTCTTCTTAACAGAAAACAACTCTTGCTCGTAGGACCAAAAACTGTCTGTGACTCAACTCCATTTAGGACTGGGAAACAAACGCGAGCTCGCCTTACAAGAAACACACTCTGCTTTAGAGAAAAGAGCACTCTTCTACTCTACTGTGTTTCCTATAGGGCCAGAACAGTGAACTTGCTCAGAACATAATAACTGTGCTTCCTACACACAAGGACAATATGTAGTTCAACTCTGCTTAGGAAACTGACAAGAACAGTAGCTCCTATTCAGTCCAATACACTGTACTTGCTGGGAAAAGACGCGAGTGCTATTTGCCCTGTGTATGGCAATGGGAGCGCAATAGTGACTTTCCTTACCAGAAAACAACTCTTGTTCGTAAGACTAGAAACTGCATGTGATTCAACTCCATTTAGGACTAGGAAACAAACGCGAGCTCGCCTTACAAGAAACACACTCTGCTTTTCAGAAATGAGCACTCTTCTACTCTACTGTGTTTCCTATGGGGTCCGAACAGTGAGCTTGCTCAGAACAAAAGAACTGTGCTTCCTGCACACACGGCCATATCTAGTTCAATTCTGCTTAGGAACCTGACAAGAACAGTAGATCCTCTTCAGTCTAATACACTGTACTTGCTGGGAACAGACGCCAGTGCTATTTGTTCTGTGTATGGCAATGGCAGCGCAATAGTGACTATTCTTACCATAAAACAACTCTTGCTCGTAGGACCAGAAACTGCATGTGATTCCACTCCATTTAGTCCTGGGAAACAAACGCTAGCTCGCCTTACAACAAACACACTCTGCTTTTTACAAAAGAGCACTCTTCTACTCTACTGTGTTTCCTATGGTGTCCAAACAGTGAGCTTGCTCAGAACAAAAGAACTGTGCTTCCTACACACATGGACCATATCTAGTTCAACTCTGCTTAGGAAACTGACATGAACAGTAGCTCCTATGCAGTCCAATACACTGTACATGCTGGGAACAGACGCGAGTGCTATTTGCACTGTGTATTGCATTTGGAGCACAATAGTGACTCTTCTTACCAGGAAACAACTCTTACTCGTAGTACCAGAAACTGCATGGGATTCAACTCCATTTAGGACTGTGAAACAAACGCTATCTCGCCTTACAAGAAACACACTCTGCTTTAGAGAAAAGAGCACTCATCTACTCTACTGTGTTTCCTATAGGGCCAGAAGAGTGAGCTTGCTCAGAACATAAGAACTGTTCTTCCTACACACACGGGCCATATCTAGCTCAACTCTGCTTAAGAAACTGACAAGAACAGTAGTTCCTCTTCAGTCCGATACACTGTACTTGCTGGGAACAGATGCGTGTGCTATTTGCACTGTGTATGGCAATGACAGCGCAATAGTGACTTTCCTCACCAGAAAACAACTCTTACTCGTAGGAACACAAACTGCATGTGATTCAACTCCATTTAGGACTGGGAAACAAATGCTAGCTCGCCTTACAAGAAACACTCTCTGCTTTTTACAAAAGAGCACTCTTCTACTCTACTGTGTTTCCTATGGGGTCCAAACAGTGAGCTTGCTCAGAACAAAAGAACTGTGCTTCCTACAGACATGGACCATATCTAGTTGAACTCTGCTTAGGAAACTGACAAGAACAGTAGCTCCTATTCAGTCCAATACACTGTACATGCAGGGAACAAACGAGAGTGCTATTTGCACTGTGTATGGCATTTGGATTGCAATATTGACTCTTCTTACCAGAAAACAACTCTTGCTCGTAGGACCAAAAACTGTCTGTGACTCAACTCCATTTCGGACTGGGAAACACACGCGAGCTTGCCTTACAAGAAACACACTCTGCTTTAGAGAAAAGAGCACTCATCTACTCTACTGTGTTTCCTATAGGGCCAGAACAGAGAGCTTGCTCAGAACATAAGAACTGTGCTTCCTACACACACGGGCCATATCTAGTTCAACTCTGCTTAGGAAACTGACATGAACAGTAGCTCCTATTCAGTCCAATACACTGTACATGCTGGGAACAGAGGCGAGTGCTATTTGCACTGTGTATGGCAATGACAACACAATAGTGACTCTCCTTACCAGAAAAAAACTCTTGCTCGTAGGAACACAAACTGCATGTGATTCAACGCCATTTAGGACTGGGAAACAAAGGCGAGCTTGCCTTACAAAAAACACACTCTGCTTTTGAGAAAAGAGCACTCTTCTACTCTACTGTGTTTCCTATTAAGTCCGAACAGTGAGCTTGCTCAGAACAAAAGAACTGTGCTTCCTACACACACGGCCATAACTAGTTCAATTCTGCTTATAAATCTGACAAGAACAGTAGATCCTCTTCAGTCCAATACACTGTACTTGCTGGGAACAGACGCCAGTGCTATTTGTCCTGTGTATGGCAATGGCAGCGCAATAGAGACTATTCATACTATAAAAAAACTCTTGCTCCTTGGACCAGAAACTGCATGTGATTCAAGTCCATTTAGGACTGGGAAACAAACGCTAGCTCTCCTTACAAGAAACACACTCTGCTTTAGAAAAAGAGCACTCTTCTACTCTACTGTGTTTCCTACAGGGCCAGAACAGTGAGCTTGCTCAGAACAAAAGAACTGTGCTTCCCACACACGGGCCATATCTAGTTCAACTCTGCTTGGGAAACTGACAAGAACAGTACATCCTCTTCAGTACAATACACTGTACTTGCTGGGAACAGACGCCAGTGCTATTTGCACTGTGTATGGCAATTGGAGCACAATAGTGACTCGTCTTACCAGAAAACAACTCTTGCTCATAGGAAAAAAACTGCATGTGATTCAACTCCATTTAGGACTGGAAAACAAACTCTAGCTCACTTTAAAAGAAACACACTCTGCTTTTGAGAAATGAGCACTCTTCTACTCTACTGTGTTTCTTATAGGGCCAGAACAGTGAGCTTGCTCTGAAAAAAAGAATTGTGCTTCCTACCCACACGGGCCATATCTAGTTCAACTCTTCTTAGGAAACTGACAAGAACAGTAGCTCCTCTTCTGTCCAATACACTGTACTTGCTGGGAACAGACACATGTGCTATTTGCACTGTGTATGGCAATGGGAGCACAATAGTGACTTTCCTTACCAGAAAACAACTCTTGCTCCTAGGACCAGAAACTGCATGTGATTCAACTCCATTTAGGACTGGGAAATAAATGCTAGCTCGTCTTACAACAAACACACTGATTTAGAGAAAAGAGCACTTTTCTACTCTACTTTGTTTCCTATGGGGTCCAAAGAGTTGGCTTGCTCAGAACAAAAGAACTGTGCTTCCTACACACACGGACTATATGTAGTTCAACTCTGCTTAGGAAACTGACAAGAACAGTAGCTCCTCTTCAGTCCAATACACTGTACTTGATGGGAACAGACGCGAGTGCTATTTACACTGTGTATGGCAAGGAGAGCACAATAGTAACTTCCTTACCAGAAAACAACTCTTGCTCGTAGGACCACAAACTGCATGTGATTCAATGCCATTTAGGACTGGGAAACAAATGCTAGCTCGCCTTACAAGAAACACACTCTGCTTTTGAGAAAAGAGCACTCTTCTACTCTACTGTGTTTCCTATGGGGTCCAAACAGTGAGCTTGCTCAGAACAAAAGAACTGTGCTTCCTACACACATGGATCATATCTAGTTCAACTCTGCTTATGAAACTGACAAGAACAGTAGCTCCGATTCAGTCCAATACACTGTACTTGCTTGGAACAGACCCGAGTGCTATTTGCACTGTGTATGGCATTTGGAGCACAATACTGACTCTTCTTACCAGAACACAACTCTTGCTCGTAGGACCAAAAACTGCATGTGACTCAACTCCATTTAGGCCTGGGAAACAAACGCGAGATCGCCTTACAAGAAACACACTCTGATTTAGAGAAAAGAGCACTCTTCTACTCTACTGTGTTTCCTATAGGGCCAGAACAGTGAGCTTGCTCAGAACATAATGACTGTGCTTCCTAAACACACGGGCCATATCTAGTTCAACTCTGCTTAGGAAACTGACAAGAACAGTAGATCCTCTTGAGTCCAATACACTGTACTTGCTGGGAACAGACACCAGTGCTATTTGTACTGTGTATGGCAATGGCAGCGCAATAGTGACTATTCTTACCATAAAACAACTCTTCCTCGTAGGACCAGAAACTGCATGTGATTCAACTCCATTTAGGACTGGGAAACAAACGCTAGCTCGCCTTACAAGAAACACACTGCTTTAGAGAAAAGAGCACTCTTCTACTCTACTGTGTTTCCTACAGGCCAGAACAGTGAACTTGCTCAGAACAAAAGAAATGTGCCTCACACATGCGGGCCATATCTAGTTCAACTCTTCTTAGGAAACCGACAAGTACAGTAGATCCTCTTCAGTCCAATAGACTGTACTTGCTGGGAACAGACGCCAGTGCTATTTGCACTGTGTATGGCAATTGGAGCACAATAGTGACTCCTCTTACCAGAAAACAACTCTTGCTCATAGGACAAAAAACTGCATGTGACTCAACTCCATTTAGGACTGGGAAACAAACTCTAGCTGCTTTACAAGAAACACACTCTGCTTTTGAGAAAAGAGCACTCTTCTACTCTACTGTGTTTCCTATAGGGCCAGAACAATGAGCTTGCTCAGAAAAAAAGAACTGTGCTTCCTACACACACGGGTCATATCTAGTTCAACTCTTCTTAGGAAACTGACAAGAACAGTAGCTCCTCTTCAGTCCAATACACTGTACTTGCTGGGAAAAGACGGGAGAGCTATTTGCACTGTTTATGGCAATGGGAGTGCAGTATTGACTTTCCTTATCAGAAAACAACTCTTGCTCGTAGGACCAGACTGCCTGTGATTCCACTCCATTTAGGAATGGGAAAAAAACGCTAGCTCGCCTTAAAAGAAACACACTCTGCTTTTGAGAAAAAAGCACTCTTCTACTCTACTGTGTTTCCTATGGGGTCCGAACAGTGAGCTTGCTCAGAACAAAAGAACTGTGCTTCCTACACACATGGATCATATCTAGTTCAACTCTGCTTATGAAACTGAGAAGAACAGTAGCTCCTATTCTGTCCAATAGACTGTACTTGCTGGGAACAGACCCGAGTGCTATTTGCACTGTGTATGGCATTTGGAGCACAATAGTGACTCTTCTTACCAGAAAACAACTCTTGCTCGTAGGACCAGAAACTGCATGTGATTCAACTCCATTTAGGACTGGGAAACAAACGATAGCTTGCCTTACAAATAACACACTCTGCTTTAGAGAAAAGAGCACTCTTCTACTCTACTGTGTTTCCTATAGGGCCAGAACAGTGAGCTTGCTCAGAACAAAAGAACTGTGCTTCCTACACACACGGACCATATCTAGTTCAACTCTGCTTAGGAAACTGACAAGAACAGTAGCTCCTCTTCAGTCTGATACACTGTACTTGCTGGGAATAGACGTGAGTGCTATTTGCACTGTGTATGACAATGGGAGCGCAATAGTGACTTTCCTTACCAGAAAACAACTCTTGTTCGTAGGACCAGAAACTGCATGTGATTCAACTCCATTTAGGACTGGGAAACAAACGCTAGCTCGCCTTACAAGAAACACACTCTGCTTTAGAGAAAAGAGCACTCTTCTACTCTACTGTGTTTCCTATATGGCCAGAACAGTGAGCTTGCTCAGAACATAAGAACTGTGCTTTCTACACACACGGTCCTTATCTAGTACAACTCGGCTTAGGAAACTGACAAGAACAGTAGCTCCTCTTCAGTCCGATACACTGTACTTGCTGGGAACAGACGCGAGTGCTATTTGCACTCTGTATGGCAAAGGGAGCACAATAGTGACTTTCCTTACCAAAAACAACTCTTGCTCGTAGGACCAGAAACTGCATGTGATTCAACTCCATTTAGGACTGGGAAACAAACGATAGCTTGCCTTACAAATAACACACTCTGCTTTAGAGAAAAGAGCACTCTTCTACTCTACTGTGTTTCCTATAGGGCCAGAACAGTGAGCTTGCTCAGAACAAAAGAACTGTGCTTCCTACACACACGGACCATATCTAGTTCAACTCTGCTTAGGAAACTGACAAGAACAGTAGCTCCTCTTCAGTCCGATACACTGTACTTGCTGGGAACAGATGTGAGTGCTATTTGCACTGTGTATGACAATGGGAGCGCAATAGTGACTTTCCTTACCAGAAAACTACTCTTGCTCATAGGACCAGAAACTGCATGTGATTCAACTCCGTTTAGGACTGGGAAACAAATGCTAGCTCGCCTTACATGAAACACTCTCTGCTTTTGAGAAAAGAGCACTCTTCTACTCTACTGTGTTTCCTATGGGGTCCAAACAGTGAGCTTGCTCAGAACAAAGAACTGTGCTTCCTACATACATGGACCATATCTAGTTCAACTCTGCTTAGGAAACTGACAAGAACAGTAGCTCCTCTTCAGTCCGATACACTGTACTTGCTGGGAACAGACGCGAGTGCTATTTGCACTGTGTATGGCAAAGGGAGCGCAATAGTGACTTTCCTTACCAGAAAACAACTCTTGCTCGTAGGACCAGAAACTGCATGTGATTCAACTCCATTTAGGACTGGGAAACAAACGATAGCTTGCCTTACAAATAACACACTCTGCTTTTGAGAAAAGAGCACTCTTCTACTCTACTGTGTTTCCTATGGGGTCCAAACAGTGAGCTTGCTCAGAACAAAAGAACTGTGCTTCCTACACACATTGCCATATCTAGTTCAATTCTGCTTAGGAACCTGAGAAGAACAGTAGATCCTCTTCAGTCCAATACACTGTATTTGCTGCAAACAGACGCCAGTGCTACTTGTCCTGTGTATGGCAATGGCAGCACAATAGTGACTATTCTTACCATAAAACAACTCTTGCTCGTAGGACAGAAACTGCATGTGATTCCACTCCATTTAGGACTGGGAAACAAACGCTAGCTCGCCTTACAAGAAACACACTCTGCTTTAGAGAAAAGAGCACTCTTCTACTCTACTGTGTTTCCTATGGCGTCCAAACAGTGAGCTTGCTCAGAACAAAAGAACTGTGCTTCCTACACACAAGGACCATATGTAGTTCAACTCTGCTTAGGAAACTGACAAGAACAGTAGCTCCTATTCAGTCCAATACACTGTACTTGCTGGGAACAGACGCGAGTGCTATTTGCACTGTGTATGGCATTTGGAGCGCAATAGTGACTCTTCTTACCAGAAAACAACTCTTGCTCGTAGGACCAAAAACTGTCTGTGACTCAACTCCATTTAGGACTGGGAAACAAACGTGAGCTCGCCTTACAAGAAACACACTCTGCTTTAGAGAAAAGAGCACTCTTCTACTCTACTGTGTGTCCTATAGGGCCAGAACAGTGTGCTTGCTCAGAACAAATGAACTGTGCTTCCTAGACACACGGGCCATATCTAGTTCAACTCTGCTTAGGAGACTGACAAGAACAGTAGCTCCTCTTCAGTCCAATACACTGTACTTGTTGGGAACAGACGCGTGTGCTATTTGCACTGTGTATGGCAATGAGAGCGCAATAGTGACTTTCCTTACCAGAAAACAACTCTTTCTCGTAGGACCACACACTGCATGTGATTCAACGCCATTTAGGACTGGGAAACAAATGCTAGCACGCCTTAAAAGAAACACACTCTGCTTCTGAGAATAGAGCACTCTTCTACTCTACTGTGTTTCCTATGGGGTCCAAACAGTGAGCTTGCTCAGAACAAAAGAACTGTGCTTCCTACACACATCGACCATATCTAGGTCAACTCTGCTTTGAAACTGACAAGAACAGTAGCTCCTCTTCAGTCCAATACACTGTACTTGCGGGGAAGAGACGAGAGTGCTATTTGCACTGTGTATGGCAATTGGAGCACAATAGTGACTCTTCTTACCAGAAAACAACTCTTGCTCGTAGGACAAAAAACTGCATGTGACTCAACTCCATTTAGGTCTGGGAAACAAAAGCTTGCTCGCCTTACAAGAAACACACTCTGCTTTAGAGAAAAGAGCACTCTTCTACTCTACTGTGTTTCCTATGGGGTCCGAACATTGAGCTTTCTCAGAACAAAATAACTGTGCTTCCTACACACGGGCCATATCTAGTTCAACTCTGCTTAGGAAACTGACAAGAACAGTAGCTCCTCTTCAGTCCGATACACTGTACTTGCTGGGAACAGACGCGAGTGCTATTTGCACTGTGTATGGCAATGGGAGCGCAATAGTGACTTTCCTTACCAGAAAACTACTCTTGCTCGTAGGACCAGAAACTGCATGTGATTCAACTCCATTTAGGACTGGGAAACAAACGCTAGCTCGCCTTACAAGAAACACACTCTGCTTTAGAGAAAAGAGCACTCTTCTACTCTACTGTGTTTCCTATATGGCCAGAACAGTGAGCTTGCTCAGAACATAAGAACTGTGCTTTCTACACACACGGTCCTTATCTAGTACAACTCTGCTTAGGAAACTGACAAGAACAGTAGCTCCTCTTCAGTCCGATACACTGTACTTGCTAGGAACAGACGCGAGTGCTATTTGCACTGTGTATGGCAAAGGGAGCACAATAGTGACTTTCCTTACCAGAAAACAACTCTTGCTCGTAGGACAAGAAACTGCATGTGATTCAACTCCATTTAGGACTGGGAAACAAACGATAGCTTGCCTTACAAGTAACACACTCTGCTTTAGAGAAAAGAGCACTCTTCTACTCTACTGTGTTTCCTATAGGGCCAGAACAGTGAGCTTGCTCAGAACAAAAGAACTGTGCTTCCTACACACACGGGCCGTATCTAGTTCAACTCTGCTTAGGAAACTGACAGGAACAGTAGCTCCTCTTCAGTCTGATACACTGTACTTGCTGAGAGCAGACGCGAGTGCTACTTGCACTGTGTATGGCAATTGGAGCACAATAGTGACTCGTCTTATAAGAAAACAACTCTTGCTCGTAGGACAAAAAACTGCATGTGACTCAACTCCATTTAGGACTGGGAAACAAACTCTAGCTCGCCTTACAAGAAACACACTCTGCTTTTGAGAAAAGGGCACTCTTCTACTCTACTGTGTGTCCTATAGGGCCAGAACAGTGTGCTTGCTCAGAACAAATGAACTGTGCTTCCTAGACACACGGGCCATATCTAGTTCAACTCTGCTTAGGAGACTGACAAGAACAGTAGCTTCTCTTCAGTCCAATACACTGTACTTGTTGGGAACAGACGCGAGTGCTATTTGCACTGTGTATGGCAATGAGAGCGCAATAGTGACTTTCCTTACCAGAAAACAACTCTTGCTCGTAGGACCACACACTGCATGTGATTCAACGCCATTTAGGACTGGGAAACAAATGCTAGCACGCCTTACAAGAAACACACTCTGCTTCTGAGTAAAGAGCACTCTTCTACTCTACTGTGTTTCCTATGGGGTCCAAACAGTGAGCTTGCTCAGAACAAAAGAACTGTGCTTCCTACACACATCGACCATATCTAGGTCAACTCTGCTTTGAAACTGACAAGAACAGTAGCTCCTCTTCAGTCCAATACACTGTACTTGCGGGGAAGAGACGAGAGTGCTATTTGCACTGTGTATGGAAATTGGAGCACAATAGTGACTCGTCTTACCAGAAAACAACACTTGCTCGTAGGACAAAAAACTGCATGTGCGCCGGGCGGTGGTGGCGCACGCCTTTAATCCCAGCACTCGGGAGGCAGAGCCAGGCGGATCTCTGTGAGTTCGAGGCCAGCCTGGGCTACCAAGTGAGTCCCAGGAAAGGCGCAAAGCTACACAGAGAAACCCTGTCTCGAAAAACCAAAAAAAAAAAAAAAACTGCATGTGACTCAACTCCATTTAGGTCTGGGAAACAAACGCTAGCTCGCCTTACAAGAAACACACTCTGCTTTAGAGAAAAGAGCACTCTTCTACTCTACTGTGTTTCCTATGGGGTCCGAACATTGAGCTTTCTCAGAACAAAATAACTGT
>NW_026737913.1:0-29640 GCF_949786415.1 Peromyscus eremicus
AACTCTTGCTCTTAGTACCAGTAACTGCATGTGATTCAACTCCACTTAGGACTGGGAAACAAACGCTAGCTCGCCTTACAAGAAACACACTCTGCTTTTGAGAAAAGAGCACTCTTCTACTCTACTGTGTTTCCTATGGGGTCCGAACAGTGAGCTTGCTCAGAACAAAAGAACTGTGCTTCCTACACACATGGCCGTATCTAGTTCAATTCTGCTTAGGAAACTGACAAGAACAGTAGATCCTCTTCAGTCCAATACACTGTACATGCTGGGAATAGACGCCAGTGCTATTTGCCCTGTGTATGACAATGGGAGGGCAATAGTGACTCTTCTTACCAGAAAACAACTCTTGCTTGTAGGACCAGAACCTGCATGTGATTCAACTCCATTTAGGACTGGGAAACAAATGCCAGCTCGCCTTACAAGAAACACACTCTGCTTTTGAGAAGAGAGCACTCTTCTACTCTACTGTGTTTTCTATAGGGCCAGAAAGTGAGCTTGCTCAAAACAAAAGAACTGTGCTTCCTATACACACGGGCCATATCTAGTTCAACTCTGCTTAGGAAACTGACAAGAAGAGTATATGCTCTTCAGTCCAATACACTGTACTTGATTGGAACAGACGCAAGTGCTATTTGCACTGTGTATGGCAATGGGAGCTCAATAGTGACTCCTCTTACCAAAAAACAACTCTACACGTAGGACCAGAAACTGCATGTGATTCAACTTCATTTACGACTGGGAAACAAACAGTAGCTTGCCTTACAAGAATCACACACTGCTTTTGAGAAAAGAGTACTCTTCTACTCTACTGTGTTTCCTATGGGGTCCGAACAGTGAGTTTGCTCAGAACAAATGAACTGTGCTTCCTACACACACGGGCCATATCTAGTTCAAGTCTGCTTAGGAAACTGACAAGAACAGTAGCTCCTCTTCAATCCAATACACTGTACTTGCTGGGAGCAGATGCAATTGCTATTTGCACTGTGTATGGCAATGGAAGCGCAATAGTGACACTTCTTACCAGAAAACAACTCTTGCTCTTAGGACCAGAAACTGCATGTGATTCAACTCCATTTAGGACTGGGAAGCAAACACTAGGTCGCCTTACACTAAACACACTCGACTTTTGAGAAAAGAGCACTCTTCTACTTTACTGTGTTTCCTACGGGGTCCAAACAGTGAGCTTGCTCAGAACAAAAGAACTGTGCTTCCTACACACACGGGCCATATCTAGTTCAACTCTGGTTAGGAAACTGACAAGAACAGTAGCTCCTCTTCAGTCCAATACACTGTACTTGCTGGGAACAGACGCAAGTGCTATTTGCACTGTGTATGTCAATGGGAGCGCAATAGTGACTATCCTTACTAGAAAACAACTCTTGCTCGTAGGACCAAAAACTGCATGTGATTAAACTCCATTTCAGACTGGGAAACAAATGCTAGCTCGCCTTACAAGAAACACACTCTGCTTTTGAGAAAAGAGCACTCTTTTACTCTCCTGTGTTTCCTATGGGGTCCGAACAGTGAGCTTGCTCAGAACAAAAGAACTGTGCTTCCTGTACACACGGGCCATATCTAGTTCAACTCTGCTTAGGAGACTGACAAGAATAGTAGCTCCTCTTCATTCCAAAACACTGTAATTGATTGGAACAGATGCAAGTGTTATTTGTACTGTGTATGGCAATGGGAGCGCAATAGTGACTCTACTTATCAAAAAATAACTCTACTCGTAGGACTGGAATCTGCATGTGATTCAAACTCATTTAGGACTGGGAAACAAAAGCTAGCTCACCTTACAAGAAACACACTCTGCTTTTGAGAAAAGAGCACTCTTTTTCTCTACTATGTGTCCTATGGGTTCCGAACAGTGAGCTTGCTCAGAACAAAAGAACTGTGCTTCCTACGCACACGGGCCACATCCAGTTCAACTCTGCTTAGGAAACTGACAAGAACCGTAGCTCCTCTTCAGTCCAATACACTGTACTTGCTGGGAACAGATGCGAGTGCTATTTGTACTGTGTTTGAAAATGGGAGCGCAATAGTGACTTTCCTTACCAGAAAACAACTCTTGCGCGTAGGACCAAAAACTGCATGTGATTGAACTCCATTTATAACTGGGAAACAAACGCTAGCTCGCCTTACAAGAAACACACTCTGCTTTTCAGAAAAGAGCACTCTTCTACTCTACTGTGTTTCCTATAGGGCCAGAAGAGTGAGCTTGCTCAGAACAAAAGAACTGTGCTTCCTACACACACGGGCCATATCTAGTTCAACTCTGCTTAGGAAACTGACAAGAACAGTAGCATTTCTTCAGTCCAATACACTGTACTTGCTGGGAACAGATGCGAGTGCTATTTGCACGGTGTACGGCAATGGGAGCACAATAGTGACTCTTCTTACCAGAAAACAACTCTTGCTCTTAGTACCAGTAACTGCATGTGATTCAACTCCACTTAGGACTGGGAAACAAACGCTAGCTCGCCTTACAAGAAACACACTCTGCTTTTGAGAAAAGAGCACTCTTCTACTCTACTGTGTTTCCTATGGGGTCCGAACAGTGAGCTTGCTCAGAACAAAAGAACTGTGCTTCCTACACACATGGCCGTATCTAGTTCAATTCTGCTTAGGAAACTGACAAGAACAGTAGATCCTCTTCAGTCCAATACACTGTACATGCTGGGAATAGACGCCAGTGCTATTTGCCCTGTGTATGACAATGGGAGGGCAATAGTGACTCTTCTTACCAGAAAACAACTCTTGCTTGTAGGACCAGAACCTGCATGTGATTCAACTCCATTTAGGACTGGGAAACAAATGCCAGCTCGCCTTACAAGAAACACACTCTGCTTTTGAGAAGAGAGCACTCTTCTACTTTACTGTGTTTTCTATAGGGCCAGAAAGTGAGCTTGCTCAAAACAAAAGAACTGTGCTTCCTATACACACGGGCCATATCTAGTTCAACTCTGCTTAGGAAACTGACAAGAACAATATATGCTCCTCAGTCCAATACACTGTACTTGATTGGAACAGACGCAAGTGCTCTTTGCACTGTGTATGGCAATGGGAGCTCAATAGTGACTCCTCTTACCAAAAAACATCTCTACTCGTAGGACCAGAAACTGCATGTGATTCAACTTCATTTATGACTGGGAAACAAACAGTAGCTCGCCTTACAAGAAACACACTCTGCTTTTGAGAAAAGAGCACTCTTCTACTCTACTGTGTTTCCTATAGGGCCAGAAGAGTGAGCTTGCTCAGAACAAAAGAACTGTGCTTCCTACACACACGGACCATATCTAGTTCAACTCTGCTTAGGAAACTGACGAGAACAGTAGCATTTCTTCAGTCCAATACACTGTACTTGCTGGGAACAGATGCGAGTGCTATTTGCACGGTGTACGGCAATGGGAGCACAATAGTGACTCTTCTCAACAGAAAACAACTCTTGCTCTTAGTACCAGTAACTGCATGTGATTCAACTCCACTTAGGACTGGGAAACAAACGCTAGCTCGCCTTACAAGAAACACACTCTGCTTTTGAGAAAAGAGCACTCTTCTACTCTACTGTGTTTCCTATGGGGTCCGAACAGTGAGCTTGCTCAGAACAAAAGAACTGTGCTTCCTACACACATGGCCGTATCTAGTTCAATTCTGCTTAGGAAACTGACAAGAACAGTAGATCCTCTTCAGTCCAATACACTGTACATACTGGGAACAGACGCCAGTGCTATTTGCCCTGTGTATGACAATGGGAGGGCAATAGTGACTCTTCTTACCAGAAAACAACTCTTGCTTGTAGGACCAGAACCTGCATGTGATTCAACTCCATTTAGGACTGGGAAACAAATGCCAGCTCGCCTTACAAGAAACACACTCTGCTTTTGAGAAAAGAGCACTTTTCTACTCTACTGTGTTTCCTATGGGGTCCAAACAGTGAGCTTTCTCAGAACAAAAGAACTGTGCTTCCTAAACACACGGGCCATATCTAGTGAAACTCTGATTAGGAAACTGACAAGAATAGTAGCTCCTCTTCAGTCCAATACACTGTACTTGCTGGGAACAGAATCGAGAGCTATTTGCACTGTGTATGGCAATGGGAGCACAATAGTGATTCTTCTTACCAGAAAACAACTCTTGCTTGTAGGACCAAAAACTGCATGTCATTCAACTCCTTTTAGGACTGGGAAACAAACATTAGCTCGCCTTACAAGAAACACACTCTGCTTTTGAGAAAAGTTCACTCTTCTACTCTACTCTGTTTTCTATAGGGCCAGAAAGTGAGCTTGCTCAAAACAAAAGAACTGTGCTTCCTATACACACGGGCCATATCTAGTTCAACTCTGCTTAGGAAACTGACAAGAAGAGTATATGCTCTTCAGTCCAATACACTGTACTTGATTGGAACAGACGCAAGTGCTATTTGCACTGTGTATGGCAATGGGAGCTCAATAGTGACTCCTCTTACCAAAAAACAACTCTACACGTAGGACCAGAAACTGCATGTGATTCAACTTCATTTACGACTGGGAAACAAACAGTAGCTTGCCTTACAAGAATCACACACTGCTTTTGAGAAAAGAGTACTCTTCTACTCTACTGTGTTTCCTATGGGGTCCGAACAGTGAGTTTGCTCAGAACAAATGAACTGTGCTTCCTACACACACGGGCCATATCTAGTTCAAGTCTGCTTAGGAAACTGACAAGAACAGTAGCTCCTCTTCAATCCAATACACTGTACTTGCTGGGAGCAGATGCAATTGCTATTTGCACTGTGTATGGCAATGGAAGCGCAATAGTGACACTTCTTACCAGAAAACAACTCTTGCTCTTAGGACCAGAAACTGCATGTGATTCAACTCCATTTAGGACTGGGAAGCAAACACTAGGTCGCCTTACACTAAACACACTCGACTTTTGAGAAAAGAGCACTCTTCTACTTTACTGTGTTTCCTACGGGGTCCAAACAGTGAGCTTGCTCAGAACAAAAGAACTGTGCTTCCTACACACACGGGCCATATCTAGTTCAACTCTGGTTAGGAAACTGACAAGAACAGTAGCTCCTCTTCAGTCCAATACACTGTACTTGCTGGGAACAGACGCAAGTGCTATTTGCACTGTGTATGTCAATGGGAGCGCAATAGTGACTATCCTTACTAGAAAACAACTCTTGCTCGTAGGACCAAAAACTGCATGTGATTAAACTCCATTTCAGACTGGGAAACAAATGCTAGCTCGCCTTACAAGAAACACACTCTGCTTTTGAGAAAAGAGCACTCTTTTACTCTACTGAGTTTCCTATGGGGTCCGAACAGTGAGCTTGCTCAGAACAAAAGAACTGTGCTTCCTGTACACACGGGCCATATCTAGTTCAACTCTGCTTAGGAGACTGACAAGAATAGTAGCTCCTCTTCATTCCAAAACACTGTAATTGATTGGAACAGATGCAAGTGTTATTTGTACTGTGTATGGCAATGGGAGCGCAATAGTGACTCTACTTATCAAAAAATAACTCTACTCGTAGGACTGGAATCTGCATGTGATTCAAACTCATTTAGGACTGGGAAACAAAAGCTAGCTCACCTTACAAGAAACACACTCTGCTTTTGAGAAAAGAGCACTCTTTTTCTCTACTATGTGTCCTATGGGTTCCGAACAGTGAGCTTGCTCAGAACAAAAGAACTGTGCTTCCTACGCACACGGGCCATATCTAGTTCAACTCTGCTTAGGAAACTGACAAGAAAAGTAGCTCCTCTTCAGTCCAATACACTGTACTTGCTGGGAACAGATGCGAGTGCTATTTGCACTGTGTTTGGCAATGGGAGCGCAATAGTGACTTTCCTTACCAGAAAACAACTCTTGCGCGTAGGACCAAAAACTGCATGTGATTCAACTCCATTTAGGACTGGGAAACAAACGATAGCTTGCCTTACAAGAAACACACTCTGCTTTTGAGAAAAGAGCACTCGTCTACTCTACTGTGTTTCCTATAGGGCCAGAACAGTGAGCTTGCTCAGAACAAAAGAACTGTGCTTCCTACACACACGGGCCATATCTAGTTCAACTCTGCTTAGGAAACTAACGAGAACAGTAGCTCCTTTTCAGTCCAATACACTGTACTTGCTGGGAACAGAGGCGAGTGCTATTTGCACAGTGTACGGCAATGGGAGCACAATAGTGACTCTTCTTACCAGAAAACAACTCTTGCTCAAAGGATCAAAAACTGCATGTGATTCAACTCCATTTAGGAGTGGGAAACAAACGCTAGCTCGCCTTACAAGAAACACACTCTGCTTTTGAGAAAAGAGCACTGAGTTTCCTATGGGGTCCGCACAGTGAGCTTGCTAAGAACAAAAGAACTGTGCTTCCTACACACACGGGCCATATCGAGTTCAACTCTGCGGAGGAAACTGACAAGAACAGTAGATCTTCTTCAGTCCAATACACTGTACAGGCTGGGAACAGACGCCAGTGCTATTTGCCCTGTGTATGACAAGGCGAGCACAATAGTGACTCTTCTTACCAGAAAACAATTCTTGCTTGTAGGACCAGAAACTGCATGTGATTCAACTCCATTTAGGTCTGGGAAGCAAACGCTATCTTGCCTTACAAGAAACACACTCTGCTTTTGAGAAAAGATCACTCTTCTACTCTACTGTGTTTCCTATAGGACCAGAACAGTGAGCTTGCTCAGAACAAAAGAACTGTGCTTCCTACACACATGGCCGTATCTAGTTCAATTCTGCTTAGGAAACTGACAAGAACAGTAGCTCCTCTTCAGTCCAATACACTGTACATCCTGGGAACAGACGCCAGTGCTATTTGCACTGTGTGTGTCAATGGGAGCGCAATAGTGACTATCCTTACGAGAAAACAACTCTTGCTCGTAGGACCAAAAACTGCATGTGATTCAACTCCATTTCTGACTGGGAAACAAACGCTAGATCGCCTTACAAGAAACACACTCTGCTTTTGAGAAAAGAGCACTCTTCTACTCTACTCTGTTTCCTATAGGGCCAGTACAGTGAGCTTGCTCAGAACAAAAGAACTGTGCTTCCTACACAAATGGCCGTATCCAGTTCAATTCTGCTTTGGAAACTGACAAGAACAGTAGCTCCTCTTCAGTCCAATACACTGTACTTGCTGGGAACAGATGCGAGTGCTATTTGCACTGTGTTTGGCAATGGGAGCGCAATAGTGACTTTCCTTACCAGAAAACAACTCTTGCGCGTTGGACCAAAAACTGCATGTGATTCAACTTCATTTAGGACTGGGAAATAAACGCTAGCTCGCCTTACAAGAAACACACTCTGCTTTTGAGAAAAGAGCACTCTTTTACTCTACTGTGTTTCCTATGGGGTCCGAACAGTGAGCTTGCTCAGAACAAAAGAACTGTGCTTCCTGTACACACGGGCCATATCTAGTTCAACTCTGCTTAAAAAACTGACAAGAATAGTAGCTCCTCTTCATTCCAATACACTGTAATTGATTGGAACAGACGCAAGTGTTATTTGTACTTTGTATGGCAATGGGAGCACAATAGTGACTCTACTTACCAAAAAATAACTCTACTCGTAGGACTGGAATCTGCATGTGATTCAAACTCATTTAGGACTGGGAAACAAAAGCTAGCTCACCTTACAAGAAACACACTCTGCTTTTGAGAAAAGAGCACTCTTCTTCTCTACTATGTGTCCTATGGGTTCCGAACAGTGAGCTTGCTCAGAACAAAAGAACTGTGCTTCCTACACACACGGGCCATATCTAGTTCAACTCTGCTTAGGAAACTAACAAGAAAAGTAGCTCCTCTTCAGTCCAATACACTGTACTTGCTGGGAACAGATGCGAGTGCTATTTGCACTGTGTTTGGCAATGGGAGCGCAATAGTGACTTTCCTTACCAGAAAACAACTCTTGCGCGTAGGACCAAAAACTGCATGTGATTCAACTCCATTTAGGACTGGGAAACAAACGATAGCTTGCCTAACAAGAAACACACTCTGCTTTTGAGAAAAGAGCACTCTTCTACTCTACTGTGTTTCCTATAGGGCCAGAACAGTGAGCTTGCTCAGAACAAAAGAACTGTGCTTCCTACACACACGGGCCATATCTAGTTCAACTCTGCTTAGGAAACTAACGAGAACAGTAGCTCCTCTTCAGTCCAATACACTGTACTTGCTGGGAACAGAGGCGAGTGCTATTTGCACGGTGTACGGTAATGGGAGCACAATAGTGACTCTTCTTACCAGAAAACAACTCTTGCTCAAAGGATCAAAAACTGCATGTGATTCAACTCCATTTAGGAGTGGGAAACAAACGCTAGCTCGCCTTACAAGAAACACACTCTGCTTTTGAGAAAAGAGCACTGAGTTTCCTATGGGGTCCGCACAGTGAGCTTGCTCAGAACAAAAGAACTGTGCTTCCTACACACATGGCCATATCTAGTTCAATTCTGCTTAGGAAACTGACAAGAACAGTAGATCCTCTTCAGTCCAATACACTGTACATACTGGGAACAGACGCCAGTGCTATTTGCCCTGAGTATGACAATGGGAGCGCAATAGTGACTTTCCTTACCAGAAAACAACTCTTGCTCGTACGTCCAGAAACTGCATGTGATTCAACTCCATTTAGGACTGGGAAACAAACGCTATCTCGCCTTACAAGAAACACACTCTGCTTTTGAGAAAAGAGCACTCTTCTACTCTATTGTGTTTCCTATAGGGCCAGAAAGTTAGTTTGCTCAGAACAAAAGAACTGTGCTTCCTATACACATGGGCCATATCTAGTTCAACTCTGCTCAGGAAACTGACAAGAACAGTATCTCCTCTTCAGTCCAATACACTGTACTTGATTGGAACAGACGCAAGTGCTATTTGCACTGTGTATGGCAATGGGAGTACAATAGTGACTCTTCTTACCAAAAAACAACTCTACTCGTAGGACCAGAAACTGCATGTGATTCAACTTCATTTACAACTGGGAAACAAAAGCTAGCTCACCTTTCAAGAAACACACTCTGCTTTTGAGAAAAGAGTACTCTTCCACTCTACTGTGTTTCCTATGGGTCCGAACAGTGAGCTTGCTCAGAACAAATGAACTGTGCTTCCTACACACACGGGCCATATCTAGCTCAAGTCTGCTTAGGAAACTGACAAGAACAGTAGCTCCTCTTCAATCAAATACATTGTACTTGCTGAGAGCAGACGCGAGTGCTATTTGCACTGTGTATGGCAATGGGAGCACAATAGTGACTCTTCTTACCAGAAAACAACTCTTGCTCTTAGGACCAGAAACTGCATGTGATTCAACTCAATTTAGATCTGGGAAACAAACGCTAGCTCGCCTTACAAGAAACACACTCTGCTTTTGAGAAAAGAGCACTCTTCTACTCTACTGTGTTTTCTATGGGGTCCGAACAGTGAGCTTGCTGAGAACAAAGAACGGTGCTTCCTACACACACGGGCCATATCTAGTTCAACTCTGCTTAGGAAACTGACAAGAACAGTAGCTCCTCTTCATTCCAATACACTGTACTTGCTGGGAACAGACGCGAGGGCTATTTGCATTGTGTATGGCAAAGGGAGCTCAATTGTGACTCTTCTAACCAGAAAACAACTCTTGCTCGTAGGACCAGAAACTGCATGTGTATTTCAACTCCATTTAGGACTGGGAAACAAACGGTAGCTCGCCTTACAAAAAACACACTCTGCTTTTGAGAAAAGAGCACTCTTCTCTCTACTGTGTTTCCTATGGGGTTCGAACAGTGAGCTTGCTCAGAACAAAAGAACTGTGCTTCCTACACACACGGGCCTTATCTAATTCAACTATGCTTAGGAAACTGACAAGAACAATAGCTCCTCTTCAGACCAATACACTGTACTTGCTGGAAACAGACGCGAGTGTTATTTGTACTATGTATGGCCTTGGGAGCGCAATAGTGACTCTTCTTACCAGAAAATAACTCTTGCTCGTAGAACCAGAAACTGCATGTGATTTAACTCCATTTAGGACTAGGAAACAAATGCTAGCTCGCCTTACAAGAAACACACTCTGCTTTTGAGAAAAGAGCACTCTTCTACTCTACTGTGTTTCCTATAGGGCCAGAACAGTGAGCTTGCTGAGTACAAAAGAACTGTGCTTCCTACACACATGGGCAATATCTAGTTCAACTCTGCTTAGGAACCTGACAAGAACAGTAGATCCTCTTCAGTCCAATACACTGTACATGCTGGGAACAGAGGCCAGTGCTATTTGCCCTGAGTATGACAATGGGAGCAATAGTTAGTCTTATTACCAGAAAAAACTCTTGCACGTAGAACCAGAAACTGCATGTGATTCAACTCCATTTAGGACTGGGAAACAAACGCTAGCTCGCCTTACAAGAAACACACTCTGCTTTTGAGCAAAGAGCACTCTTCTACTCTACTGTTTTTCCTATAGGGCCAGAACAGTGAGCTTGCTCAGAACAAAAGAACTGTGCTTCCTACATACACGGGCCATATCTAGTTCAATTCAGCTTAGGAAACTTACAAGAACAGTAGCTCCTCTTCAGTCCAATACACTGTACTTGCTGGGAACAGAGGCCAGTGCTCTTTGCCCTGTGTATGACAATGGGAGCACAATAGTGACTCTTATTACCAGAAAAAACTCTAGCTCGTAGGACCAGAAACTGCATGTGATTCAACTCCATTTAGGACTGGGAAACAAACGCTAGCTTGCCTTACAAGAAACACACTCTGCTTTTGAGAAAAGAGCACTCTTCTACTCTACTGTGTTTCCTATAGGGCTAGAACAGTGAGCTTGCTCAGAACAAAAGAACTGTGCTTCCTACACACACGGGCCATATCTAGTTCAATTCTGCTAAGAAAACTGACAAGAACAGTAGATCCTCTTCAGTCCAATACACTGTACATGCTGGGTACAGACGCCAGTGCTATTTGCACAGTGTATGGCAATGGGAGCACAATAGTGTCTCTTCTTACCAGAAAAAAACTCTTGCTCGTAGGAACAGAAACTGCATGTGATTCAACTCCATTTAGGACTGGGAAACAAACGCTAGCTCGCCTTACAAGAAACACACTCTGCTTTTGAGAAAAGAGCACTCTTCTACTCTACTGTGTTTCCTATGGGGTCCAAACAGTGAGCTTGCTCAGAACAAAAGAACTGTGCTTCCTACACACACGGGCCATATCTAGTTCAATTCTGCTGAGGAAACTGACAAGAACAGTAGCTCCTCTTCAGTCCAATACACTGTACTTGCTGGGAAAAGACGCGAGTGCTATTTGCACTGTGTATGGCAATGGGAGCGCAATAGTGACTTTCCTTACCAGAAAACAACTCTTGCTCATAGGAACGGAAACTGCATGTGATTCAACTCCATTTAGGACTGGTAAACAAACAGTAGCTCGCCTTACAAGAAACAAACTCTGCTTTTGAGAAAAGAGCACTCTTATCTCTACTGTGTTTCCTATCGGGTTCGAACAGTGAGCTTGCTCAGAACAAAAGTACTGTGCTTCCTACACACATGGGCCTTATCTCGTTCAACTTTGCTTAGGAAACTGACAAGAACAGTAGCTCCTTTTCAGACCAATACACTGTACTTGCTGGAAACAGACGTGAGTGTTATTTGTACTATGTATGGCAATGGGAGCGCAATAGTTACTCTTCTTATCAGAAAACAACTCTTGCTCGTAGAACCAAAAACTGCATTTGATTCAACTCCATTTAGGACTGGGAAACAAACGCTATCTCGCCTTACAAGAAAAACACTCTGCTTTTGAGAAAAATGCACTCTTCTACTCTACTGTGTTTCCTATGGGGTTCAAACAGTGAGCTTGCTCAGAACAAAATAACTGTGCTTAGTACAAACACGGGTCATATCTGGTTCATCTCTACTTAGGAAACTGACAAGAACAGTAGCTCCTCTGCAGTCCAATACACTGTACTTGCTGGGAACAGACGCGAGGGCTATTTGCACTGTGTATGGCAAAAGGAGCACAATAGTGACTCTTCTTACCAGAAAACAACTCTTGCTCGTAGGACCAGAAACTGCATGTGTATTTCATCTCCATTTAGGACTGGGAAACAAACGCTAGCTCGCCTTACAAGTAACACACTCTGCTTTTGAGAAAAATGCACTCTTCTACTCTACTGTGTTTCCTATGGGGTTCGAAATGTGAGCCTGCTCAGAACAAAAGAACTGTGCTTCCTACACACACGGGCCTTATCTAATTCAACTATGCTTAGGAAACTGACAAGAACAGTAGAACCTCTTCAGTCCAATAGACTGTACATGCTGGGAACAGATGCCAGTGCTATTTGCCCTGTGTGTGACAATGGGAGCGCAATAGTGACTCTTCTTACCAGAAAACAACTCTTGCACGTATGTCCATAAACTGCATGTGATTCAACTCCATTTAGGCCTGAAAAACAAACGCTAGCTTGCCTTACAAGAAACACAGTCTGCTTTTGAGGAAAGAGCACTCTTGTACTCTACTGTGTTTCCTATAGGACCAGAACAGTGAGCTTGATGAGTACAAAAGAACTGTGCTTCCTACACACATGGGCCATATCTAGTTCAACTCTGCTTAGGAACCTGACAAGAACAGTAGGTCCTCTTCAGTCCAATACACTGTACATGCTGGGAACAGATGCCAGTGCTATTTGCCCTGTGTGTGACAATGGGAGCGCAATAGTGACTCTTCTTACCAGAAAACAACTCTTGCTCGTAGGACCAGAAACTGCATGTGTATTTCAACTCCATTTAGGACTGGGAAACAAACGCTAGCTCGCCTTACAAGAAACACACTCTACCTTTGAGAAAAATGCACTCTTCTACTCTACTGTGTTTCTTATGGGGTTCAAAACGTGAGCTTGCTCAGAACAAAAGAACTGTGCTTCCTACACATGCGGTCCATATCTTGTTCAATTCTGCTTAGGAAACTGACAAGAACAGTAGCACCTCTTCAATCCAATAGACTGTACATGCTGGGAACAGACGCCAGTGCTATTTGCCCTGTGTGTGACAATGGGAGCACAATAGTGACTCTTCTTACCAGAAAACAACTCTTGCTTGTAGGACCAGAAACTGCATGTGATTCAACACCATTTAGGACTGGGAAACAAACACTAGCTCGCCTTACAAGTAACACACTCTGCTTTTGAGAAAAGAGCACTCTTCTACTCTACTGTGTTTTCTATGTGGTCCAAACAGTGAGATTGCTGAGAACAAAAGAACTGTGCTTCCTACACACACGGGCCATATCTAGTTCAACTCTGCTTAGGAAACTGACAAGAACAGTAGCTCCTCTTCAGTCCAATACACTGTACTTGCTGGGAACAGACGCGAGGGCTATTTGCACTGTGTATGGCAAAGAGAGCGCAATAGTGACTCTTCTTACCAGAAAACAACTCTTGCTCGTAGGACCAGAAACTGCATGTGATTCAACTCCATTTAGGACTGGGAAACAAACGCTAGCTCTCATTACAAAAAACACGCTCTGCTTTTGAGAAAAGAGCATTCTTCTACTCTCCTGTGTTTCCTATAGGGCCAGAACAGTGAGCTTGCTCAGAACAAAAGAACTGTGCTTCCTACACACACGGGCCATATCTAGTTCAATTCTGCTTAGGAAACTGACAAGAACAGTAGCTCCTCTTCAGTCCAATACACTGTACTTGCTGGGAACAGACGCGAGTGCTATTTGCACTGTGTATGGCAATGGGAGCGCAATAGTGACTTTCCTTACCAGAAAACAACTCTTGCTGATAGGAACGGAAACTGCATGTGATTCAACTCCATTTAGGACTGGGAAACAAACGCTAGCTTGCCTTGCAAAAAACACAGTCTGCTTTGGAGGAAAGAGCACTCTTCTTCTCTACTGTGTTTCCTCTAGGGCCAGAACAGTGAGCTTGCTGAGTACAAAAGAACTGTGCTTCCTACACACATGGGCCATATCTAGTTCAACTCTGCTTAGGAAACTGACAAGAATAGTAGCTCCTCTTCAGTCCAATACACTGCACTTGCTGGGAACAGACGCGAGGGCTATATGAACTGTGTATGGCAAAGGCAGCGCAATAGTGACTCTTCTTACCAGAAAACAACTCTTGCTGGTAGGACCAGAAACTTCATGTGTATTTCAACTCCATTTAGGACTGGGAAACAAATGCTAGCTTGCCTTACAGGAAACACACTCGGCCTTTGAGAAAAATGCACTCTTCTACTCTACCGTGTTTCCTATGGGGTCTGAACAGTGAGCTTGTTCAGAACAAAAGAACTGTGCTTCTTCCACCCACGGGCCATATCTAGTTCAACTCTGCTTAGGAAACTGAAAAGAACAGTAGATACTCTTCAGTCCAATACACTGTACATGCTGGGTACAGAAGCCAGTGCTATTTGCACTGTGTATGGCAATGGGAGCGCAATAGTGACTCTTCTTACCAGAAAGCAACTCTTGCTCGTCGTACCAGAAACTGCATGTGATTCAACTCCATTTAAACCTGGGAAACAAACGCTAGCTCGTCTTACAAGAAACACACTCTGCTTTTGAGAAAAGAGCACTCTTCTACTCTACTGTGTTTCCTATAGGGCCAGAAGAGTGAGCTTGCTGAGTACAAAAGAACTGTGCTTCGTACACACATGGGCCATATCTAGTTCAACTCTGCTTAGGAACCTGACAAGAACACTAGATCCTCTTCAGTCCAATACATTGTACATGCTGGGAAGAGAGGCCAGTGCTATTTGCCCTGAGTATGACAATGGGAGCGCAATAGTGACTCTTCTTACCAGAAAACAACTTTTGCTCGTAGTACCAGAAACTGCATGTGATTCAACTCCATTTAGGACTGGGAAACAAACGCTAGCTCGCCTTACAAGAAACACACTCTGCTTTTGATTAAAGAGCACTCTTCTACTCTACTGTGTTTTCTATAGGCCCAGAACAGTGAGCTTGCTCAGAACAAAAGAACTGTGCTTCCTACACACACGGGCCATATCTAGTTCAATTTTGCTTAGGATACTGACAAGAACAGTAGATCCTCTTCAGTCCAATACACTGTACATGCTGGGTACAGACGCCAGTGCTATTTGCACTGTGTATGGCAATGAGAGCACAATAGTGACTCTTCTTACCAGAAAACAACTCTTGCTCGTACGACCAGAAACTGCATGTGATTCAACTACATTTAGGACTGGGAAACAAACGCTAGCTCGCCTTACAAGAAACACACTCTGCTTTTGAGAAAAGAACACTCTTCTACTCTACTGTGTTTCCTATGGGGTCCAAACAGTGAGCTTGCTCAGAACAAAAGAGCTGTGCTTCCTATACACACGGGCCATATCTAGTTCAATTCTGCTTAGGAAACTGACAAGAACAGTAGCTCCTCTTCAGTCCAATACACTGTATTTGCTGGGAACAGACGCGAGTGCTATTTGCACTGTGTATGGCAAAGGGAGCACAATAGTGACTTTCCTTACCAGAAAACAACTCTTGCTTGTAGGAACGGAAACTGCATGTGATTCAACTCCATTTAGGACTGCAAAACAAACGCTAGCTCGCCTTACAAGAAACACACTCTGCCTTTGAAAAAAATGCACTCTTCTACTCTACTGTTTTTCCTATGGGGTTCGAAATGTGAGCTTGCTCAGAACAAAAGAACTGTGCTTCCTAAACACACGTTCCCATCTTGTTCAATTCTGCTTAGGAAACTGACAAGAACAGTAGCTCCTCTTCAGTCGAATACACTGTACATGCTGGGAACAGACGCGAGAGCTATTTGAACTGTGTATGGCAAAGGGAGCACAATAGTGACTTTCCTTTCCAGAAAACAACTCTTGCTCGTAGGACAGAAACTGCACATGATTCAACTCCATTTAGGACTGGGAAACAAACGCTAGCTCGCCTTACAAGAAACACACTCTGCTTTTGAGAAAAGAGCACTCTTCTACTCTACTGTGTTTCCTATAGGGCAAGAACAGTGAGCTTGCTCAGAACAAAAGAACTGTGCTTCCTACACACACGTGCTATATCTAGTTCAACTCTGCTTAGGAAACTGACAAGAACAGTAGCTCCTCTTCAGTCCAATACACTGTACTTGCTGGGAGCAGACGCGAGTGCTATGTGCAGTGTGTATGGCAATGGTAGCGCAATAGTGACTCTTCTTACCAGGAAACAACACTTGCTCGTAGGAGCAAAAACTCCATGGGATTCAACTCCGTTTCTGACTGGGAAACAAACACTGGCTAGCCTTACAAGAAACACACTCTGCTTTTGAGAAAAGAGCACTCTTCTACTCTACTGTGTTTCCTATGGGATCCGAAAAGTGAGCTTGCTCAGAACAAAAGAACTGTGCTTCACACACACACGGGCCATACCTAGTTCAACTCTGCTTAGGGAAATGACAAGAACAGTAGCTCCTCTTCAGTCCAATACACTGTACTTATGGGAACAGACGCGAGTGCTATTTGCAATGTGTATGGAAATGGTAGCACAATAGTGACTCTTCTTACCAGAAAAAAACTCTTGCTCGTAGGACCAGAAACTGCATGTGATTCAACTCCATTTTGGACTGGGAACCAAACGCTAGCTCGCCTTACAAGAAACACACTCTGCTTTAGAGAAAAGAGCACTCTTCTACTCTTCTGTGTTTCCTACACGGCCACAAAAGTGAGTTTGCTCAGAACAAAAGAACTGTGCTTCCTGAACACACGGGCCCTATCTAGTTCAACTCTGCTTAGGGAACTGACAAAAACAGTAGCTCCTCTTCAGTCTAATACACTGTACTTGCTGGGAACAGACGCGAGTGCTATTTGCCCTGTGTATGGCAATGGGAGCGCAATAGTGACTCTTCTTACCAGAAAACAACTCTTGCTCGTAGGACCAAAAACTGCATGTGATTCAACTCCATTTAGTACTTTGAAACAAACGCTAGCTCACCTTAGAAGAAACACACTCTGCTTTTGAGAAAAGAGCACTCTTCTACTCTACTGTGTTTTCTATAGGGCCAGAACAGTGAGCTTGCTCAGAACAAAAGAACTTTCCTTCCTACACACACGGGCCATACCTAGTTCAACTCTGCTTAGGGAACTGACAAGAACAGTAGCTCCTCTTCAGTCCAATACACTGTACTTGCTGGGAACAGACGCGAGTGCTATTTGAATTGTGCATGGCAAATGGAGCACAATAGTGACTTTCCTTTCCAGAAAACATCTCTTGCTCGTAGGACAGAAACTGCATGTGATTCAACTCCATTTAGGAGTGGGAAACAAACGCTAGCTCGCCTTACAAGAAACACACTCTGCTTTTGAGAAAAGAGCACTCTTCTACTCTACTGTGTTTTCTATAGGGCCAGAACAGTGAGCTTGCTCAGAACAAAAGAACTGTGCTTCCTACACACACGGGCTATATCTAGTTCAACTCTGCGTAGGAAACTGACAAGAACAGTAGATCCTCTTCAGTCCAATACACTGTACATGCTGGGAACAGACGCCAGTGCTATTTGCCCTGTGTATTGCAATGCGATCGCAATAGTGACTCTTCTTACCAGAAAACAACTCTTGCTTGTAGGACCAGAAACTGCATGTGATTCAACTCCATTTAGGTCTGGGAAGCAAACGCTATCTTGCCTTACAAGAAACACACTCTGCTTTTGAGAAAAGATCACTCTTCTACTCTACTGTGTTTCCTATAGGGCCAGAACAGTGAGCTTGCTCAGAACAAAAGAACTGTGCTTCCTACACACATGGCCGTATCTAGTTCAATTCTGCTTAGGAAACTGACAAGAACAGTAGCTCCTCTTCAGTCCAATACACTGTACATCCTGGGAACAGACGCCAGTGCTATTTGCACTGTGTATGTCAATGGGAGCGCAATAGTGACTATCCTTACGAGAAAACAACTCTTGCTCGTAGGACCAAAAACTGCATGTGATTCAACTCCATTTCTGACTGGGAAACAAACGCTAGCTCGTCTTACAAGAAACACACTCTGCTTTTGAGAAAAGAGCACTCTTCTAATCTACTCTGTTTCCTATAGGGCCAGTACAGTGAGCTTGCTCAGAACAAAAAAACTGTGCTTCCTACACAAATGGACATATCCAGTTCAATTCTGCTTTGGAAACTGACAAGAACAGTAACTCCTCTTCAGTCCAATACACTGTACTTGCTGGGAACAGATGAGAGTGCTATTTGCACTGTGTTTGGCAATGGGAGCGCAATAGTGACTTTCCTTACCAGAAAACAACTCTTGCACGTAGGACCAAAAACTGCATGTGATTCAACTTCATTTAGGACTGGGAAATAAACGCTAGCTCGCCTTACAAGAAACACACTCTGCTTTTGAGAAAAGAGCACTCTTTTACTCTACTGTGATTCCTATGGGGTCCGAACAGTGAGCTTGCTCAGAACAAAAGAACTGTGCTTCCTGTACACACGGGCCATATCTAGTTCAACTCTGCTTAAAAAACTGACAAGAATAGTAGCTTCTCTTCATTCCAATACACTGTAATTGATTGGAACAGACGCTAGTGTTTTTTGTACTGTGTATGGCAATGGGAGCGCAATAGTGACTCTACTTACCAAAAAATAACTCTACTCGTAGGACTGGAATCTGCATGTGATTCAAACTCATTTAGGACTGGGAAACAAAAGCTAGCTCACCTTACAAGAAACACACTCTGCTTTTGAGAAAAGAGCACTCTTCTTCTCTACTATGTGTCCTATGGGTTCCGAACAGTGAGGTTGCTCAGAACAAAAGAACTGTGCTTCCTACGCACACGGGCCATATCTAGTTCAACTCTGCTTAGGAAACTGACAAGAAAAGTAGCTCCTCTTCAATCCAATACACTGTACTTGCTGGAAACAGATGCGAGTGCTATTTGCACTGTGTTTGGCAATTGGAGCGCAATAGTGACTTTCCTTACCAGAAAACAACTCTTGCGCGTAGGACCAAAAACTGCATGTCATTCAACTCCATTTAGGACTGGGAAACAAACGCTAGCTTGCCTTACAAGAAACACACTCTGCTTTTGAGAAAAGAGCACTCTTCTACTCTACTGTGTTTCCTATAGTGCCAGAACAGTGAGCTTGCTCAGAACAAAAGAACTGTGCTTCCTACACACACGGGCCATATCTAGTTCAACTCTGCTTAGGAAACTGACGAGAACAGTAGCTCCTCTTCAGTCCAATACACTGTACTTGCTGGGAACAGAGGCGAGGGCTATTTGCACGGTGTACGGCAATGGGAGCACAATAGTGACTCTTCTTACCAGAAAACAACTCTTGCTCAAAGGATCAAACACTGCATGTGATTCAACTCCATTTAGGAGTGGGAAACAAACGCTAGCTCGCCTTACAAGAAACACACTCTGCTTTTGAGAAAAGAGCACTCTTCTACCTACTGTGTTTCCTATAGGGCCAGAACAGTGAGCTTGCTGAGTACAAAAGAACTGTGCTTCCTACACACATGGGCCATATCTAGTTCAACTCTGCTTAGGAACCTGACAAGAACAGTAGGTCCTCTTCAGTCCAATACACTGTACATGCTGGGAACAGAGGCTTGTGATATTTGCCCTGAGTATGACAATGGGAGCGCAATACTGACTCTTATTACCAGAAAAAACTCTTGCTCGTAGGACCAGAAACTGCATGTGATTCAACTCCATTTAGGACTGGTAAACAAACGCTAGCTCGCTTTACAAGAAACTCACTCTGCTTTTGTGAAAAGAGCACTCTTCTACACTACTGTGTTTCCTATAGGGCCAGAACAGTGAGCTTGCTCAGAACAATAGAACGGTCTTTCCTACACACACGGGCCATATCTAGTTCAATTCTGCTTAGGAAACTGACAAGAACAGTAGATCCTCTTCAGTCCAATACACTGTACATGCTGGGTACAGACGCCAGTGCTATTTGCACTGTGTATGGCAATGGGAGCGCAATAGTGACTCTTCTTACCAGAAAACATGTCTTGCTCATAGCACCAGAAACTGCATGTGATTCAACTCCATTTAGGACTGGGAAACAAACGCTAGCTCGCCTTACAAGAAACACACTCTGCTTTTGAGAAAAGAGCACTCTTCTACTCTACTGTGTTTCCTATGGGGTCCAAACAGTGAGCTTGCTCAGAACAAAAGAACTGTGCTTCCTACACACACGGGCCATATCTAGTTCAATTCTGCTTAGGAAACTGACAAGAACAGTAGCTCCTCTTCAGTCCAATACACTGTACATCCTGGGAACAGACGCCAGTGCTATTTGCACTGTGTATGTCAATGGGAGCGCAATAGTGACTATCCTTACGAGAAAACAACTCTTGCTCGTAGGACCAAAAACTGCATGTGATTCAACTCCATTTCTGACTGGGAAACAAACGCTAGCTCGTCTTACAAGAAACACACTCTGCTTTTGAGAAAAGAGCACTCTTCTAATCTACTCTGTTTCCTATAGGGCCAGTACAGTGAGCTTGCTCAGAACAAAAAAACTGTGCTTCCTACACAAATGGACATATCCAGTTCAATTCTGCTTTGGAAACTGACAAGAACAGTAACTCCTCTTCAGTCCAATACACTGTACTTGCTGGGAACAGATGAGAGTGCTATTTGCACTGTGTTTGGCAATGGGAGCGCAATAGTGACTTTCCTTACCAGAAAACAACTCTTGCACGTAGGACCAAAAACTGCATGTGATTCAACTTCATTTAGGACTGGGAAATAAACGCTAGCTCGCCTTACAAGAAACACACTCTGCTTTTGAGAAAAGAGCACTCTTTTACTCTACTGTGATTCCTATGGGGTCCGAACAGTGAGCTTGCTCAGAACAAAAGAACTGTGCTTCCTGTACACACGGGCCATATCTAGTTCAACTCTGCTTAAAAAACTGACAAGAATAGTAGCTTCTCTTCATTCCAATACACTGTAATTGATTGGAACAGACGCTAGTGTTTTTTGTACTGTGTATGGCAATGGGAGCGCAATAGTGACTCTACTTACCAAAAAATAACTCTACTCGTAGGACTGGAATCTGCATGTGATTCAAACTCATTTAGGACTGGGAAACAAAAGCTAGCTCACCTTACAAGAAACACACTCTGCTTTTGAGAAAAGAGCACTCTTCTTCTCTACTATGTGTCCTATGGGTTCCGAACAGTGAGGTTGCTCAGAACAAAAGAACTGTGCTTCCTACGCACACGGGCCATATCTAGTTCAACTCTGCTTAGGAAACTGACAAGAAAAGTAGCTCCTCTTCAATCCAATACACTGTACTTGCTGGAAACAGATGCGAGTGCTATTTGCACTGTGTTTGGCAATTGGAGCGCAATAGTGACTTTCCTTACCAGAAAACAACTCTTGCGCGTAGGACCAAAAACTGCATGTCATTCAACTCCATTTAGGACTGGGAAACAAACGCTAGCTTGCCTTACAAGAAACACACTCTGCTTTTGAGAAAAGAGCACTCTTCTACTCTACTGTGTTTCCTATAGTGCCAGAACAGTGAGCTTGCTCAGAACAAAAGAACTGTGCTTCCTACACACACGGGCCATATCTAGTTCAACTCTGCTTAGGAAACTGACGAGAACAGTAGCTCCTCTTCAGTCCAATACACTGTGCTTGCTGGGAACAGAGGCGAGGGCTATTTGCACGGTGTACGGCAATGGGAGCACAATAGTGACTCTTCTTACCAGAAAACAACTCTTGCTCAAAGGATCAAACACTGCATGTGATTCAACTCCATTTAGGAGTGGGAAACAAACGCTAGCTCGCCTTACAAGAAACACACTCTGCTTTTGAGAAAAGAGCACTCTTCTACCTACTGTGTTTCCTATAGGGCCAGAACAGTGAGCTTGCTGAGTACAAAAGAACTGTGCTTCCTACACACATGGGCCATATCTAGTTCAACTCTGCTTAGGAACCTGACAAGAACAGTAGGTCCTCTTCAGTCCAATACACTGTACATGCTGGGAACAGAGGCTTGTGATATTTGCCCTGAGTATGACAATGGGAGCGCAATACTGACTCTTATTACCAGAAAAAACTCTTGCTCGTAGGACCAGAAACTGCATGTGATTCAACTCCATTTAGGACTGGTAAACAAACGCTAGCTCGCTTTACAAGAAACTCACTCTGCTTTTGTGAAAAGAGCACTCTTCTACACTACTGTGTTTCCTATAGGGCCAGAACAGTGAGCTTGCTCAGAACAATAGAACGGTCTTTCCTACACACACGGGCCATATCTAGTTCAATTCTGCTTAGGAAACTGACAAGAACAGTAGATCCTCTTCAGTCCAATACACTGTACATGCTGGGTACAGACGCCAGTGCTATTTGCACTGTGTATGGCAATGGGAGCGCAATAGTGACTCTTCTTACCAGAAAACATGTCTTGCTCATAGCACCAGAAACTGCATGTGATTCAACTCCATTTAGGACTGGGAAACAAACGCTAGCTCGCCTTACAAGAAACACACTCTGCTTTTGAGAAAAGAGCACTCTTCTACTCTACTGTGTTTCCTATGGGGTCCAAACAGTGAGCTTGCTCAGAACAAAAGAACTGTGCTTCCTACACACACGGGCCATATCTAGTTCAATTCTGCTTAGGAAACTGACAAGAACAGTAGCTCCTCGTCAGTCCAATACACTGTACTTGCTGGGAACAGACGCGAGTTCTATTTGCACTGTGTATGGCAAAGGGAGCACAATAGTGACTTTCCTTACCAGAAAACAACTCTTGCTCATAGGAACGGAAACTGCATGTGATTCAACTCCATTTAGGACTGCGAAACAAATGCTAGCTTGCCTTACAAAAAACATAGTCTGCTTTTGAGGAAAGAGCACTCTTCTACTCTACTGTGTTTCCTATAGGGCCAGTACAGTGAGCTTGCTGAGTACAAAAGAACTGTGCTTCCTACACACATGGGCCATATCTAGTTCAACTCTGCTTAGGAAACTGACAAGAACAGTAGCTCCTCTTCAGTCCAATACACTGTACTTGCTGGGAACAGACGCGAGGGCTATTTGCACTGTGTATGGCAAAGGGAGCGCAATAGTGACTCTTCTTACCAGAAAACAACTCTTGCTCGTAGGACCAGAAACTGCATGTGTATTTCAACTCCATTTAGGACTGGGAAACAAACGCTAGCTCGCCTTACAAGAAACACACTCTACCTTTGAGAAAAATGCACTCTTCTACTCTACTGTGCTTCTTATGGGGTTCGAAACGTGAGCTTGCTCAGAACAAAAGAACTGTGCTTCCTACACATGCGGTCCATATCTTGTTCAATTCTGCTTAGGAAACTGACAAGAACAGTAGCACCTCTTCAATCCAATAGACTGTACATGCTGGGAACAGACGCCAGTGCTATTTGCCCTGTGTGTGACAATGGGAGCACAATAGTGACTCTTCTTACCAGAAAACAACTCTTGCTTGTAGGACCAGAAACTGCATGTGATTCAACACCATTTAGGACTGGGAAACAAACCCTAGCTCGCCTTACAAGTAACACACTCTGCTTTTGAGAAAAGAGCACTCTTCTACTCTACTGTGTTTTCTATGTGGTCCAAACAGTGAGCTTGCTGAGAACAAAAGAACTGTGCTTCCTACACACACGGGCCATATCTAGTTCAACTCTGCTTAGGAAACTGACAAGAACAGTAGCTCCTCTTCAGTCCAATACACTGTACTTGCTGGGAACAGACGCGAGGGCTATTTGCACTGTGTATGGCAAAGAGAGCGCAATAGTGACTTTCCTTACCAGAAAACAACTCTTGCTCGTAGGAACGGAAACTGCATGTGATTCAACTCCATTTAGAACTGCGAAACAAATGCTAGCTCGCCTTACAAAAACACAGTCTGCTTTTGAGGAAAGAGCACTCTTCTACTCTACTGTGTTTCCTATAGGGCCAGAACAGTGAGCTTGCTGAGTACAAAAGAACTGTGCTTCCTACACACATGGGCCATATCTAGTTCAACTCTGCTTAGGAAACTGACAAGAACAGTAGCTCCTCTTCAGTCCAATACACTGTACTTGCTGGGAACAGACGCGAGGGCTATTTGCACTGTGTATGGCAAAGGGAGCGCAATACTGACTCTTCTTACCAGAAAACAACTCTTGCTCGTAGGACCAGAAACTGCATGTGTATTTCAACTCCATTTAGGACTGGGAAACAAACACTAGCTCGCCTTACAAGAAACACACTCTGCCTTTGAGAAAAATGCTCTCTTCTACTCTACTGTGTTTCCTATGGGGTTCGAAACGTGAGCTTGCTCAGAACAAAAGAACTGTGCTTCCTACACATACGGGCCATATCTTGTTCAATTCTGTTCAGGAAACTGACAAGAACAGTAGAACCTCTTCAATCCAATAGACTGTACATGCTGGGAACAGACGCCAGTGCTATTTGCCCTGTGTGTGACAATGGGAGCACAATAGTGACTCTTCTTACCAGAAAACAACTCTTGCTTGTAGGACCAGAAACTGCATGTGATTCAACACCATTTAGGACTGGGAAACAAACTCTAGCTCGCCTTACAAGAAACACACTCTGCTTTTGAGAAAAGAGAACTCTTCTACTCTACTGTGTTTCCTATGGGGTCCGAACAGTGAGCTTGCTCAGAACAAATGAACTGTGCTTCCTAAACACACGGGCCATATCTAGTTCAACTCTGCTTAGGAAACTGACAAGAACAGTAGATCCTCTTAAGGCCAATACGCTGTACATGCTGGGTACAGTCGCCAGTGCTATTTGCACTGTGTATGGCAATGGGAGCGCAATAGTGACTCTTCTTACCAGAAAACAACTCTTGCTTGTAGGACCAGAAACTGCATGTGATTCAACTCCATTTAGGACTGGGAAACAAACGCTAGCTCTCATTACAAAAAACACGCTCTGCTTTTGAGAAAAGAGCATTCTTCTACTCTCCTGTGTTTCCTATAGGGCCAGAACAGTGAGCTTGCTCAGAACAAAAGAACTGTGCTTCCTACACACACAGGCTATATCTAGTTCAACTCTGCTTAGGAAACTGACAAGAACAGTAGCTCCTCTTCAGTACAATACACTGTACTTGTTGGGAGCAGACACGAGTGCTATTTGCACTGTGTGTGGCAATGGGAGCCCAATAGTGACTCTTCTTACCAGAAAACAACTCTTGCTCATAGGACCAGAAACTGCATGTGATTGAATTCCATTTAGGCCTGGGAAACAAACGCTAGCTCTCCTTACAATAAACACACTCTGCTTTTGATTAAAGAGCACTCTTCTACTCTACTGTGTTTCCTATAGGGCCAGAACAGTGAGCTTGCTCAGAACAAAAGATTTGTGCTTCACACACACGGGCCATATCTAGTTCAACTCTGCTTAGGAACCTGACAAGAACAGTAGCTCCTCTTCAGTCCAATACACTGCACATGCTGATAACAGAGGCCAGTGCTATTTGCCCTGAGTATGACAATGGGAGCACAATAGTGACTCTTATTAAAAGAAAAACTCTTGCTCGTAGGACCAGAAACTGCATGTGATTCAACTCCATTTGGACTACGAAACAAACACTAGCTCGCCTTACAAGAAACACACTATGCTTTTGAGAATAGAGCACTATTCTACTCTACTGTGTTTCCTATAGGGCCAGAACAGTGAGCTTGCTCAGAACAAAAGAACTGTGCTTCCAACACACGGGCCATATCTAGTTCAATTCTGCTTAGGAAGCTGACAAGAACAGTAGATCCTCTTCAGTCCAATACACTGTACATGCTGGGTACAGACGCCAGTGCTATTTGCACTGTGTATGGCAATGGGAGCACAATAGTGACTCTTCTTACCAGAAAACAACTCTTGCTCGTAGGACCAGAAACTGCATGTGATTCAACTCCATTTAGGACTGGGAAACAAACGCTAGCTCGCCTTACACGAAACCCACTCTGCTTTTGAGAAAAGAGCACTCTTCTACTCTACTGTGTTTCCTATGGGGTCCAAACAGTGAGCTTGCTCAGAACAAAAGAACTGTGCTTCCTACACACACGGGCCATATCTAGTTCAATTCTGCTTAGGAAACTGACAAGAACAGTAGCTCCTCTTCAGTCCAATACACTGTACTTGCTGGGAACAGACGCGAGTGCTATTTGCACTGTGTATGGCAATGGGAGCGCAATAGTGACTTTCCTTACCAGAAAACAACTCTTGCTGATAGGAACGGAAACTGCATGTGATTCAACTCCATTTAGGACTGGGAAACAAACGCTAGCTTGCCTTGCAAAAAACACAGTCTGCTTTGGAGGAAAGAGCACTCTTCTTCTCTACTGTGTTTCCTCTAGGGCCAGAACAGTGAGCTTGCTGAGTACAAAAGAACTGTGCTTCCTACACACATGGGCCATATCTAGTTCAACTCTGCTTAGGAAACTGACAAGAATAGTAGCTCCTCTTCAGTCCAATACACTGCACTTGCTGGGAACAGACGCGAGGGCTATATGAACTGTGTATGGCAAAGGCAGCGCAATAGTGACTCTTCTTACCAGAAAACAACTCTTGCTGGTAGGACCAGAAACTTCATGTGTATTTCAACTCCATTTAGGACTGGGAAACAAATGCTAGCTTGCCTTACAGGAAACACACTCGGCCTTTGAGAAAAATGCACTCTTCTACTCTACCGTGTTTCCTATGGGGTCTGAACAGTGAGCTTGTTCAGAACAAAAGAACTGTGCTTCTTCCACCCACGGGCCATATCTAGTTCAACTCTGCTTAGGAAACTGAAAAGAACAGTAGATACTCTTCAGTCCAATACACTGTACATGCTGGGTACAGAAGCCAGTGCTATTTGCACTGTGTATGGCAATGGGAGCGCAATAGTGACTCTTCTTACCAGAAAGCAACTCTTGCTCGTCGTACCAGAAACTGCATGTGATTCAACTCCATTTAAAACTGGGAAACAAACGCTAGCTCGTCTTACAAGAAACACACTCTGCTTTTGAGAAAAGAGCACTCTTCTACTCTACTGTGTTTCCTATAGGGCCAGAAGAGTGAGCTTGCTGAGTACAAAAGAACTGTGCTTCGTACACACATGGGCCATATCTAGTTCAACTCTGCTTAGGAAACTGACAAGAACAGTAGCTCCTCTTCAGTCCAATACACTGTACTTGCTGGGAACAGACGCGAGGGCTATTTGCACTGTGTATGGCAAAGGGAGCGCAATACTGACTCTTCTTACCAGAAAACAACTCTTGCTCGTAGGACCAGAAACTGCATGTGTATTTCAACTCCATTTAGGACTGGGAAACAAACACTAGCTCGCCTTACAAGAAACACACTCTGCCTTTGAGAAAAATGCTCTCTTCTACTCTACTGTGTTTCCTATGGGGTTCGAAACGTGAGCTTGCTCAGAACAAAAGAACTGTGCTTCCTACACATACGGGCCATATCTTGTTCAATTCTGTTCAGGAAACTGACAAGAACAGTAGAACCTCTTCAATCCAATAGACTGTACATGCTGGGAACAGACGCCAGTGCTATTTGCCCTGTGTGTGACAATGGGAGCACAATAGTGACTCTTCTTACCAGAAAACAACTCTTGCTTGTAGGACCAGAAACTGCATGTGATTCAACACCATTTAGGACTGGGAAACAAACTCTAGCTCGCCTTACAAGAAACACACTCTGCTTTTGAGAAAAGAGAACTCTTCTACTCTACTGTGTTTCCTATGGGGTCCGAACAGTGAGCTTGCTCAGAACAAATGAACTGTGCTTCCTAAACACACGGGCCATATCTAGTTCAACTCTGCTTAGGAAACTGACAGGAACAGTAGATCCTCTTAAGGCCAATACGCTGTACATGCTGGGTACAGTCGCCAGTGCTATTTGCACTGTGTATGGCAATGGGAGCGCAATAGTGACTCTTCTTACCAGAAAACAACTCTTGCTTGTAGGACCAGAAACTGCATGTGATTCAACTCCATTTAGGACTGGGAAACAAACGCTAGCTCTCATTACAAAAAACACGCTCTGCTTTTGAGAAAAGAGCATTCTTCTACTCTCCTGTGTTTCCTATAGGGCCAGAACAGTGAGCTTGCTCAGAACAAAAGAACTGTGCTTCCTACACACACAGGCTATATCTAGTTCAACTCTGCTTAGGAAACTGACAAGAACAGTAGCTCCTCTTCAGTACAATACACTGTACTTGTTGGGAGCAGACACGAGTGCTATTTGCACTGTGTGTGGCAATGGGAGCCCAATAGTGACTCTTCTTACCAGAAAACAACTCTTGCTCATAGGACCAGAAACTGCATGTGATTGAATTCCATTTAGGCCTGGGAAACAAACGCTAGCTCTCCTTACAATAAACACACTCTGCTTTTGATTAAAGAGCACTCTTCTACTCTACTGTGTTTCCTATAGGGCCAGAACAGTGAGCTTGCTCAGAACAAAAGATTTGTGCTTCACACACACGGGCCATATCTAGTTCAACTCTGCTTAGGAACCTGACAAGAACAGTAGCTCCTCTTCAGTCCAATACACTGCACATGCTGATAACAGAGGCCAGTGCTATTTGCCCTGAGTATGACAATGGGAGCACAATAGTGACTCTTATTAAAAGAAAAACTCTTGCTCGTAGGACCAGAAACTGCATGTGATTCAACTCCATTTGGACTACGAAACAAACACTAGCTCGCCTTACAAGAAACACACTATGCTTTTGAGAATAGAGCACTATTCTACTCTACTGTGTTTCCTATAGGGCCAGAACAGTGAGCTTGCTCAGAACAAAAGAACTGTGCTTCCAACACACGGGCCATATCTAGTTCAATTCTGCTTAGGAAGCTGACAAGAACAGTAGATCCTCTTCAGTCCAATACACTGTACATGCTGGGTACAGACGCCAGTGCTATTTGCACTGTGTATGGCAATGGGAGCACAATAGTGACTCTTCTTACCAGAAAACAACTCTTGCTCGTAGGACCAGAAACTGCATGTGATTCAACTCCATTTAGGACTGGGAAACAAACGCTAGCTCGCCTTACACGAAACCCACTCTGCTTTTGAGAAAAGAGCACTCTTCTACTCTACTGTGTTTCCTATGGGGTCCAAACAGTGAGCTTGCTCAGAACAAAAGAACTGTGCTTCCTACACACACGGGCCATATCTAGTTCAATTCTGCTTAGGAAACTGACAAGAACAGTAGCTCCTCTTCAGTCCAATACACTGTACTTGCTGGGAACAGACGCGAGTGCTATTTGCACTGTGTATGGCAATGGGAGCGCAATAGTGACTTTCCTTACCAGAAAACAACTCTTGCTGATAGGAACGGAAACTGCATGTGATTCAACTCCATTTAGGACTGGGAAACAAACGCTAGCTTGCCTTGCAAAAAACACAGTCTGCTTTGGAGGAAAGAGCACTCTTCTTCTCTACTGTGTTTCCTCTAGGGCCAGAACAGTGAGCTTGCTGAGTACAAAAGAACTGTGCTTCCTACACACATGGGCCATATCTAGTTCAACTCTGCTTAGGAAACTGACAAGAATAGTAGCTCCTCTTCAGTCCAATACACTGCACTTGCTGGGAACAGACGCGAGGGCTATATGAACTGTGTATGGCAAAGGCAGCGCAATAGTGACTCTTCTTACCAGAAAACAACTCTTGCTGGTAGGACCAGAAACTTCATGTG
>NW_026737914.1:0-29622 GCF_949786415.1 Peromyscus eremicus
GGGTCCTAATAGTGAGCTTGCTCAGAACAAAAGAACTGTGCTTCCTACACACATGGGCCATATCTAGTACAACTCTGCTTAGGAAACTGACAAGAACAGTAGCTCCGCTTCAGTCCAATACACTGTACTTGCTGGGAACAGACGCTAGTGCTATTTGCACTGTGTATGGAAATGGGAGCGCAATAGTGACTTTCCTTACCAGAAAACAACTCTTGCTCGTAGGACCAGAAACTGCATGGGATTCAACTCCATTTCTGACTGGGAAACAAACACTAGCTCGCCTTACAAGAAACACACTCTGCTTTTGAGAAAAGAGCACTCTTCTACTCTACTGTGTTGCCTATGGGGTCCGAACAGTGAGCTTGCTGATAATAAAAGAACTGTGCCTCCTACACTCACGGGCCATATCTAGTACAACTCTGGTTAGGAAACTTACAAGAACAGTAGCTCCTCTTCAGTCCAATACACTGTACTTGCTGGGAACAGATGCGTGTGCTATTTGCACTGTGTATGGAAATGAGAGCGCAATAGTGACTTTCCTTACCAGAAAACAACTCTTGCTCGTAGGACCAAAAACTGCATGTGATTCAACTCCATTTAGGACTGGGAAACAAACGCTAGCTCGCCTTACAAGAAACACACTCTGCTTTTCAGAAAAGAGCACTCTTCAACTCTACTGTGTTTCCTATAGGGCCAGAACAGTGAGTTTGCTCAGAACAAAAGAACTGTGCTTCCTACAAATAAGGCCATATCTAGTTCAATTCTGCTTAGGAAACTGACAAGAACAGTAGATCCTCTTCAGTCCAATACACTGTACATGCTGGGAACAGACGCCAGTGCTATTTGTCCTGTGTATGAAAATGGGAGTGCAATAGTGACTCTTCTTACCAGAAAACAACTCTTGCTCGTAGGACCAGAAACTGGATGTGATTCAACTCCATTTAGGACTTGGAAACAAACGCTAGCTCTCCTTACAAGAAACACACTCTGCTTTTAAGAAAAGAGCACTCTTCTACTCTACTGTGTTTCCTATGGGGCCAGAACAGTGAGTTTGCTCAGAACAAAAGAACTGTGCTTCCTACAAATACGGCCATATCTAGTACAATTCTGCTTAGGAAACTGACAAGAACAGTAGATCCTCTTCAGTCCAATACACTGTACATGCTGGGAACAGACGCCAGTGCTATTTGCCCTGTGTCTGACAATGGGAGTGCAATAGTGACTTTCCTTACCAGAAAACAACTCTTGCTCGTAGGACCAAAAACAGGATGTGATTCAACTCCATTTAGTACTGGGAACAAACACTAGCTTGCCTTACAAGAAACACACTCTGCTTTTGAGAAAAGAGCAATCTTCTGCTCTACTGTGTTTCCTATGGGGTCCGAACATTGAGCTTGCTCAGAACAAAAGAACTGTGCTTCCTACACACACGGGCCATATCTAGTTCAACTCGGCTTAGGAAACTGACAAGAACGGTAGCTCCTCTTCACTCCAATACACTGTACTAGCTGGGAACAGACGCGAGTCCTATTTGTACTGTGTATAGAAATATTAGCGCAATAGTGACTCTTCTTATCAAAAACACCTCTTCCTCATAGGAATAAAAACTGCATGGGATTCAACTCCATTTCTGACTGGGGAACAAACACTAGCTCGCCTTACAAGAAACACACTCTGCTTTTGAGAAAGAGCACTCTTCTACTCTTCTCTGTTTCCTATGTGGTCCAAACAGTGAGCTTGCTCAGAACAAATGAACTGTGCTTCCTACACACAGGGGCCATATCTAGTTCAACTCTGCTTAGCAAACTGACAAGAACAGTAGCTCCGCTTCAGTCCAATACACTCTACTTGCTGGGAACAGATGCGAGTGCTATTTGCACTGTGTATGGAAATGGGAGCGCAATAGTGACTTTCCTTACCAGAAAACAACTCTTGCTCGTAGTACCAAAAACTGCATGTGATTCAACTCCATTTAGGACTGGGAAACAAACGCTAGCTCTCCTTACAAGAAACACACTCTGCTTTTGAGAAAAGAGCACTCTTCTACTCTAATGTGTTTTCCTATAGGGCCAGAACAGTGAGTTTGCTCAGAACAATAGAACTGTGCTTCCTACACACATGGGCCATATCTAGTTCAACTCTGCTTAGGAAACTGACAAGAACAGTAGCTCCGCTTCAGTCCAATACACTCTACTTGCTGGAACAGATGCGAGTGCTATTTGCACTGTGTATGGAAATGGGAGCGCAATAGTGACTTTCCTTACCAGAAAACAACTCTTGCTCGTAGTACCAAAAACTGCATGTGATTCAACTCCATTTAGGACTGGGAAACAAATGCTAGCTCTCCTTACAAGAAACACACTCTGCTTTTGAGAAAAGAGCACTCTTCTACTCTAATGTGTTTCCTATAGGGCCAGAACAGTGAGTTTGCTCAGAACAATAGAACTGTGCTTCCTACACACATGGGCCATATCTAGTTCAACTCTGCTTAGGAAACTGACAAGAGCAGTAGCTCCTCTTCAGTCCAATACACTGTACTTGCTGTGAACAGACGCGAGTGCTATTTGCACTGTGTATGGCAAAGGGAGCGCAATAGTGACTCTTCTTACCAGAAAACAACTCTTGCTCATAGGACAATAAACTGCATGTGTTTCAACTCCATTTAGGACTGGGAAACAAACGCTAGCTCGCCTTACATGAAACACACTCTGCTTTTGAGAAAAGAGCACTCTTCTACTCGACTGTTTTTCCTATGTGTCCGAACAGTGAGCTTGCTCAGAAAAAAAGAACTGTGCTTTCTACACACAGGGGCCATATCTAGTTCAACTCTGCTTAAGAAACTGACAAGAACAGTAGCTCCGCTTCAGTCCACTACACTCTACTTGTTGGGAACAGACGCCAGTGCTATTTGCCCTGTGTCTGACAATGGGAGCGCAATAGTGACTTTCCTTACCAGAAAACAACTCTTGCTCGTAGGACCAAAAACAGGATGTGATTCAACTCCATTTAGTACTGGAAACAAACGCTAGCTTGCCTTACAAGAAACACACTCTGCTTTTGAGAAAAGAGCACTCTTCTGCTCTACTGTGTTTCCTCTGGGGTCCGAACTGTGAGCTTGCTCAGAACAAAAGAACTGTGCTTCCTACACACACGACCATATGTAGTTCAACTCTGCTTAGGAAACTGACAAGAACAGTAGCTCCTATTCAGTCCAATACACTGTACTTGCTGGGAACCGACGCCAGTGCTATTTGCACTGTGTATGGCAATGGGAGCGCAATAGTGACTTTGCTTATGAGAAAATAACTCTTGCTCGTAGGACCAAAAACTGCATGTGATTCAACTCCATTTAGGACTGGGAAACAAACGCTAGCTCGCCTTACAAGAAACACACTCTGCTTTTGAGAAAAGAGCACTCTTCTACTCTACTGTGTTGCCTATGGGGTCCGAACAGTGAGCTTGCTGATAATAAAGAACTGTGCCTCCTACACTCACGGGCCATATCTAGTACAACTCTGGTTAGGAAACTTACAAGAACAGTAGCTCCTCTTCAGTCCAATACACTGTACTTGCTGGGAACAGATGCGTGTGCTATTTGCACTGTGTATGGAAATGAGAGCGCAATAGTGACTTTCCTTACCAGAAAACAACTCTTGCTCGTAGGACCAAAAACTGCATGTGATTCAACTCCATTTAGGACTGGGAAACAAACGCTAGCTCGCCTTACAAGAAACACACTCTGCTTTTCAGAAAAGAGCACTCTTCAACTCTACTGTGTTTCCTATAGGGCCAGAACAGTGAGTTTGCTCAGAACAAAAGAACTGTGCTTCCTACAAATAAGGCCATATCTAGTTCAATTCTGCTTAGGAAACTGACAAGAACAGTAGATCCTCTTCAGTCCAATACACTGTACATGCTGGGAACAGACGCCAGTGCTATTTGTCCTGTGTATGAAAATGGGAGTGCAATAGTGACTCTTCTTACCAGAAAACAACTCTTGCTCGTAGGACCAGAAACTGGATGTGATTCAACTCCATTTAGGACTTGGAAACAAACGCTAGCTCTCCTTACAAGAAACACACTCTGCTTTTAAGAAAACAGCACTCTTCTACTCTACTGTGTTTCCTATGGGGCCAGAACAGTGAGTTTGCTCAGAACAAAAGAACTGTGCTTCCTACAAATACGGCCATATCTAGTTCAATTCTGCTTAGGAAACTGACAAGAACAGTAGATCCTCTTCAGTCCAATACACTGTACATGCTGGGAACAGACGCCAGTGCTATTTGCCCTGTGTCTGACAATGGGAGTGCAATAGTGACTTTCCTTACCAGAAAACAACTCTTGCTCGTAGGACCAAAAACAGGATGTGATTCAACTCCATTTAGTACTGGGAAACAAACACTAGCTTGCCTTACAAGAAACACACTCTGCTTTTGAGAAAAGAGCAATCTTCTGCTCTACTGTGTTTCCTATGGGGTCCGAACATTGAGCTTGCTCAGAAAAAAAGAACTGTGCTTCCTACACACACAGGCCATATCTAGTTCAACTCTGCTTAGAAAACTGACAAGAACAGTAGCTCCTGTTCAGTGCAATACACTGTACATTCTGGGAACAGACGCCAGTGCTATTTGCCCTGTGTATGACAATGGGAGCGCAATATTGACTCTTATTACCAGAAAACAACTCTTGCTCGTAGGACAAGAAACTGCATGTGATTCAACTCCATTTAGGACTGGGAAACAAACTCTTGCTCACGTAAAAAGAAACACACTCTGCTTTTGAGAAAAGAGCACTCTTCTAATCGACTGTGTATCCTATGGGGTCCGAACAGTGAGCTTGCTCAGAACAAAAGAACTGGGCTTCCTACACACTCGAGCCATATCTAGTTCAACTCTGCTTAGGAAACTGACAAGAACAGTAGCTCCGCTTCAGTCCAATACACTGTACTGTCTGGGAACAGATGCGAGTGCTTTTTACACTGTGTATGGCAATGGGAGTGCAACAGTGACTTTATTACCAGAAAACAACTCTTGCTCGTAGGACCAAAAACTGCATGTGATTCAACTCCATTTAGGACTGGGAAACAAACGCTAGCTGGCCTTACAAGAAACACACTCTGCTTTTGAGAAAAGAGCACTCTTCTACTCTACAGTGTTTCCTATTGGGTCCGAACATTGAGCTTGCTCAGAACAAAAGAACTGTGCTTCCTACACACACGGGCCATATCTAGTTCAACTCTGCTTAGGAAACTGACAAGAACAGTAGCTCCTCTTCAGTCCAATACACTGTACTTGCTGGGAACAGATGCGAGTGCTATTTGCACTGTGTATGGCAATGGGAGCGCAATAGTCACTTTCCTTACCAGAAAACAACTCTTGCTCATAGGACCAGAAACTGCATGTGATTCAACTCCATTTAGGACTGGGAAACAAATGCTAGCTCGCCTTACAAGAAACACACTCTGCTTTTGAGAAAAGAGCACTCTTCTACTCTAATGTGTTTCCTATGGGGTCCTAATAGTGAGCTTGCTCAGAACAAAAGAACTGTGCTTCCTACACACATGGGCCATATCTAGTACAACTCTGCTTAGGAAACTGACAAGAACAGTAGCTCCGCTTCAGTCCAATACACTGTACTTGCTGGGAACAGATGCGAGTGCTATTTGCACTGTGTGTGGCAATGGGAGCGCAATAGTGACTTTATTACCAGAAAACAAATCTTGCTCATAGGACCAGAAACTGCATGGGATTCAACTCCATTTCTGAATTTGAAACAAACACTAGCTCGCCTTACAAGAAAGACACTCTGCTTTTGAGAAAAGAGCACTCTTCTACTCTAATGTGTTTCCTATGGGGTCCTAATAGTGAGCTTGCTCAGAACAAAAGAACTGTGCTTCCTACACACATGGGCCATATCTAGTACAACTCTGCTTAGGAAACTGACAAGAACAGTAGCTCCGCTTCAGTCCAATACACTGTACTTGCTGGGAACAGACGCTAGTGCTATTTGCACTGTGTATGGAAATGGGAGCGCAATAGTGACTTTCCTTACCAGAAAACAACTCTTGCTCGTAGGACCAGAAACTGCATGGGATTCAACTCCATTTCTGACTGGGAAACAAACACTAGCTCGCCTTACAAGAAACACACTCTGCTTTTGAGAAAAGAGCACTCTTCTACTCTACTGTGTTGCCTATGGGGTCCGAACAGTGAGCTTGCTGATAATAAAAGAACTGTGCCTCCTACACTCACGGGCCATATCTAGTACAACTCTGGTTAGGAAACTTACAAGAACAGTAGCTCCTCTTCAGTCCAATACACTGTACTTGCTGGGAACAGATGCGTGTGCTATTTGCACTGTGTATGGAAATGAGAGCGCAATAGTGACTTTCCTTACCAGAAAACAACTCTTGCTCGTAGGACCAAAAACTGCATGTGATTCAACTCCATTTAGGACTGGGAAACAAACGCTAGCTCGCCTTACAAGAAACACACTCTGCTTTTCAGAAAAGAGCACTCTTCAACTCTACTGTGTTTCCTATAGGGCCAGAACAGTGAGTTTGCTCAGAACAAAAGAACTGTGCTTCCTACAAATAAGGCCATATCTAGTTCAATTCTGCTTAGGAAACTGACAAGAACAGTAGATCCTCTTCAGTCCAATACACTGTACATGCTGGGAACAGACGCCAGTGCTATTTGTCCTGTGTATGAAAATGGGAGTGCAATAGTGACTCTTCTTACCAGAAAACAACTCTTGCTCGTAGGACCAGAAACTGGATGTGATTCAACTCCATTTAGGACTTGGAAACAAACGCTAGCTCTCCTTACAAGAAACACACTCTGCTTTTAAGAAAAGAGCACTCTTCTACTCTACTGTGTTTCCTATGGGGCCAGAACAGTGAGTTTGCTCAGAACAAAAGAACTGTGCTTCCTACAAATACGGCCATATCTAGTACAATTCTGCTTAGGAAACTGACAAGAACAGTAGATCCTCTTCAGTCCAATACACTGTACATGCTGGGAACAGACGCCAGTGCTATTTGCCCTGTGTCTGACAATGGGAGTGCAATAGTGACTTTCCTTACCAGAAAACAACTCTTGCTCGTAGGACCAAAAACAGGATGTGATTCAACTCCATTTAGTACTGGGAAACAAACACTAGCTTGCCTTACAAGAAACACACTCTGCTTTTGAGAAAAGAGCAATCTTCTGCTCTACTGTGTTTCCTATGGGGTCCGAACATTGAGCTTGCTCAGAACAAAAGAACTGTGCTTCCTACACACACGGGCCATATCTAGTTCAACTCGGCTTAGGAAACTGACAAGAACGGTAGCTCCTCTTCACTCCAATACACTGTACTAGCTGGGAACAGACGCGAGTCCTATTTGTACTGTGTATAGAAATATTAGCGCAATAGTGACTCTTCTTATCAAAAACACCTCTTCCTCATAGGAATAAAAACTGCATGGGATTCAACTCCATTTCTGACTGGGGAACAAACACTAGCTCGCCTTACAAGAAACACACTCTGCTTTTGAGAAAGAGCACTCTTCTACTCTTCTCTGTTTCCTATGTGGTCCAAACAGTGAGCTTGCTCAGAACAAATGAACTGTGCTTCCTACACACAGGGGCCATATCTAGTTCAACTCTGCTTAGCAAACTGACAAGAACAGTAGCTCCGCTTCAGTCCAATACACTCTACTTGCTGGGAACAGATGCGAGTGCTATTTGCACTGTGTATGGAAATGGGAGCGCAATAGTGACTTTCCTTACCAGAAAACAACTCTTGCTCGTAGTACCAAAAACTGCATGTGATTCAACTCCATTTAGGACTGGGAAACAAACGCTAGCTCTCCTTACAAGAAACACACTCTGCTTTTGAGAAAAGAGCACTCTTCTACTCTAATGTGTTTCCTATAGGGCCAGAACAGTGAGTTTGCTCAGAACAATAGAACTGTGCTTCCTACACACATGGGCCATATCTAGTTCAACTCTGCTTAGGAAACTGACAAGAACAGTAGCTCCGCTTCAGTCCAATACACTCTACTTGCTGGGAACAGATGCGAGTGCTATTTGCACTGTGTATGGAAATGGGAGCGCAATAGTGACTTTCCTTACCAGAAAACAACTCTTGCTCGTAGTACCAAAAACTGCATGTGATTCAACTCCATTTAGGACTGGGAAACAAATGCTAGCTCTCCTTACAAGAAACACACTCTGCTTTTGAGAAAAGAGCACTCTTCTACTCTAATGTGTTTCCTATAGGGCCAGAACAGTGAGTTTGCTCAGAACAATAGAACTGTGCTTCCTACACACATGGGCCATATCTAGTTCAACTCTGCTTAGGAAACTGACAAGAGCAGTAGCTCCTCTTCAGTCCAATACACTGTACTTGCTGTGAACAGACGCGAGTGCTATTTGCACTGTGTATGGCAAAGGGAGCGCAATAGTGACTCTTCTTACCAGAAAACAACTCTTGCTCATAGGACAATAAACTGCATGTGTTTCAACTCCATTTAGGACTGGGAAACAAACGCTAGCTCGCCTTACATGAAACACACTCTGCTTTTGAGAAAAGAGCACTCTTCTACTCGACTGTTTTTCCTATGGTGTCCGAACAGTGAGCTTGCTCAGAAAAAAAGAACTGTGCTTTCTACACACAGGGGCCATATCTAGTTCAACTCTGCTTAAGAAACTGACAAGAACAGTAGCTCCGCTTCAGTCCACTACACTCTACTTGTTGGGAACAGACGCCAGTGCTATTTGCCCTGTGTCTGACAATGGGAGCGCAATAGTGACTTTCCTTACCAGAAAACAACTCTTGCTCGTAGGACCAAAAACAGGATGTGATTCAACTCCATTTAGTACTGGGAAACAAACGCTAGCTTGCCTTACAAGAAACACACTCTGCTTTTGAGAAAAGAGCACTCTTCTGCTCTACTGTGTTTCCTCTGGGGTCCGAACTGTGAGCTTGCTCAGAACAAAAGAACTGTGCTTCCTACACACACGGACCATATGTAGTTCAACTCTGCTTAGGAAACTGACAAGAACAGTAGCTCCTATTCAGTCCAATACACTGTACTTGCTGGGAACCGACGCCAGTGCTATTTGCACTGTGTATGGCAATGGGAGCGCAATAGTGACTTTGCTTATGAGAAAATAACTCTTGCTCGTAGGACCAAAAACTGCATGTGATTCAACTCCATTTAGGACTGGGAAACAAACGCTAGCTCGCCTTACAAGAAACACACTCTGCTTTTGAGAAAAGAGCACTCTTCTACTCTACTGTGTTGCCTATGGGGTCCGAACAGTGAGCTTGCTGATAATAAAAGAACTGTGCCTCCTACACTCACGGGCCATATCTAGTACAACTCTGGTTAGGAAACTTACAAGAACAGTAGCTCCTCTTCAGTCCAATACACTGTACTTGCTGGGAACAGATGCGTGTGCTATTTGCACTGTGTATGGAAATGAGAGCGCAATAGTGACTTTCCTTACCAGAAAACAACTCTTGCTCGTAGGACCAAAAACTGCATGTGATTCAACTCCATTTAGGACTGGGAAACAAACGCTAGCTCGCCTTACAAGAAACACACTCTGCTTTTCAGAAAAGAGCACTCTTCAACTCTACTGTGTTTCCTATAGGGCCAGAACAGTGAGTTTGCTCAGAACAAAAGAACTGTGCTTCCTACAAATAAGGCCATATCTAGTTCAATTCTGCTTAGGAAACTGACAAGAACAGTAGATCCTCTTCAGTCCAATACACTGTACATGCTGGGAACAGACGCCAGTGCTATTTGTCCTGTGTATGAAAATGGGAGTGCAATAGTGACTCTTCTTACCAGAAAACAACTCTTGCTCGTAGGACCAGAAACTGGATGTGATTCAACTCCATTTAGGACTTGGAAACAAACGCTAGCTCTCCTTACAAGAAACACACTCTGCTTTTAAGAAAACAGCACTCTTCTACTCTACTGTGTTTCCTATGGGGCCAGAACAGTGAGTTTGCTCAGAACAAAAGAACTGTGCTTCCTACAAATACGGCCATATCTAGTTCAATTCTGCTTAGGAAACTGACAAGAACAGTAGATCCTCTTCAGTCCAATACACTGTACATGCTGGGAACAGACGCCAGTGCTATTTGCCCTGTGTCTGACAATGGGAGTGCAATAGTGACTTTCCTTACCAGAAAACAACTCTTGCTCGTAGGACCAAAAACAGGATGTGATTCAACTCCATTTAGTACTGGGAAACAAACACTAGCTTGCCTTACAAGAAACACACTCTGCTTTTGAGAAAAGAGCAATCTTCTGCTCTACTGTGTTTCCTATGGGGTCCGAACATTGAGCTTGCTCAGAACAAAAGAACTGTGCTTCCTACACACACGGGCCATATCTAGTTCAACTCGGCTTAGGAAACTGACAAGAACGGTAGCTCCTCTTCAGTCCAATACACTGTACTAGCTGGGAACAGACGCGAGTCCTATTTGTACTGTGTATAGAAATATTAGCGCAATAGTGACTCTTCTTATCAAAAACACCTCTTCCTCATAGGAATAAAAACTGCATGGGATTCAACTCCATTTCTGACTGGGGAACAAACACTAGCTTGCCTTACAAGAAACACACTCTGCTTTTGAGAAAGAGCACTCTTCTACTCTTCTCTGTTTCCTATGTGGTCCAAACAGTGAGCTTGCTCAGAACAAATGAACTGTGCTTCCTACACACAGGGGCCATATCTAGTTCAACTCTGCTTAGCAAACTGACAAGAACAGTAGCTCCGCTTCAGTCCAATACACTCTACTTGCTGGGAACAGATGCGAGTGCTATTTGCACTGTGTATGGAAATGGGAGCGCAATAGTGACTTTCCTTACCAGAAAACAACTCTTGCTCGTAGTACCAAAAACTGCATGTGATTCAACTCCATTTAGGACTGGGAAACAAATGCTAGCTCTCCTTACAAGAAACACACTCTGCTTTTGAGAAAAGAGCACTCTTCTACTCTAATGTGTTTCCTCTAGGGCCAGAACAGTGAGTTTGCTCAGAACAATAGAACTGTGCTTCCTACACACATGGGCCATATCTAGTTCAACTCTGCTTAGGAAACTGACAAGAACAGTAGCTCCGCTTCAGTCCAATACACTCTACTTGCTGGGAACAGATGCGAGTGCTATTTGCACTGTGTATGGAAATGGGAGCGCAATAGTGACTTTCCTTACCAGAAAACAACTCTTGCTCGTAGTACCAAAAACTGCATGTGATTCAACTCCATTTAGGACTGGGAAACAAATGCTAGCTCTCCTTACAAGAAACACACTCTGCTTTTGAGAAAAGAGCACTCTTCTACTCTAATGTGTTTCCTATAGGGCCAGAACAGTGAGTTTGCTCAGAACAATAGAACTGTGCTTCCTACACACATGGGCCATATCTAGTTCAACTCTGCTTAGGAAACTGACAAGAGCAGTAGCTCCTCTTCAGTCCAATACACTGTACTTGCTGTGAACAGACGCGAGTGCTATTTGCACTGTGTATGGCAAAGGGAGCGCAATAGTGACTCTTCTTACCAGAAAACAACTCTTGCTCATAGGACAATAAACTGCATGTGTTTCAACTCCATTTAGGACTGGGAAACAAACGCTAGCTCGCCTTACATGAAACACACTCTGCTTTTGAGAAAAGAGCACTCTTCTACTCGACTGTTTTTCCTATGGTGTCCGAACAGTGAGCTTGCTCAGAAAAAAAGAACTGTGCTTTCTACACACAGGGGCCATATCTAGTTCAACTCTGCTTAGGAAACTGACAAGAACAGTAGCTCCGCTTCAGTCCACTACACTCTACTTGTTGGGAACAGACGCCAGTGCTATTTGCCCTGTGTCTGACAATGGGAGCGCAATAGTGACTTTCCTTACCAGAAAACAACTCTTGCTCGTAGGACCAAAAACAGGATGTGATTCAACTCCATTTAGTACTGGGAAACAAACGCTAGCTTGCCTTACAAGAAACACACTCTGCTTTTGAGAAAAGAGCACTCTTCTGCTCTACTGTGTTTCCTCTGTGGTCCGAACTGTGAGCTTGCTCAGAACAAAAGAACTGTGCTTCCTACACACACGGACCATATGTAGTTCAACTCTGCTTAGGAAACTGACAAGAACAGTAGCTCCTATTCAGTCCAATACACTGTACTTGCTGGGAACCGACGCCAGTGCTATTTGCACTGTGTATGGCAATGGGAGCGCAATAGTGACTTTGCTTATGAGAAAATAACTCTTGCTCGTAGGACCAAAAACTGCATGTGATTCAACTCCATTTAGGACTGGGAAACAAACGCTAGCTCGCCTTACAAGAAACACACTCTGCTTTTGAGAAAAGAGCACTCTTCTACTCTACTGTGTTGCCTATGGGGTCCGAACAGTGAGCTTGCTGATAATAAAAGAACTGTGCCTCCTACACTCACGGGCCATATCTAGTACAACTCTGGTTAGGAAACTTACAAGAACAGTAGCTCCTCTTCAGTCCAATACACTGTACTTGCTGGGAACAGATGCGTGTGCTATTTGCACTGTGTATGGAAATGAGAGCGCAATAGTGACTTTCCTTACCAGAAAACAACTCTTGCTCGTAGGACCAAAAACTGCATGTGATTCAACTCCATTTAGGACTGGGAAACAAACGCTAGCTCGCCTTACAAGAAACACACTCTGCTTTTCAAAAAAGAGCACTCTTCAACTCTACTGTGTTTCCTATAGGGCCAGAACAGTGAGTTTGCTCAGAACAAAAGAACTGTGCTTCCTACAAATAAGGCCATATCTAGTTCAATTCTGCTTAGGAAACTGACAAGAACAGTAGATCCTCTTCAGTCCAATACACTGTACATGCTGGGAACAGACGCCAGTGCTATTTGTCCTGTGTATGAAAATGGGAGTGCAATAGTGACTCTTCTTACCAGAAAACAACTCTTGCTCGTAGGACCAGAAACTGGATGTGATTCAACTCCATTTAGGACTTGGAAACAAACGCTAGCTCTCCTTACAAGAAACACACTCTGCTTTTAAGAAAAGAGCACTCTTCTACTCTACTGTGTTTCCTATGGGGCCAGAACAGTGAGTTTGCTCAGAACAAAAGAACTGTGCTTCCTACAAATACGGCCATATCTAGTTCAATTCTGCTTAGGAAACTGACAAGAACAGTAGATCCTCTTCAGTCCAATACACTGTACATGCTGGGAACAGACGCCAGTGCTATTTGCCCTGTGTCTGACAATGGGAGTGCAATAGTGACTTTCCTTACCAGAAAACAACTCTTGCTCGTAGGACCAAAAACAGGATGTGATTCAACTCCATTTAGTACTGGGAAACAAACACTAGCTTGCCTTACAAGAAACACACTCTGCTTTTGAGAAAAGAGCAATCTTCTGCTCTACTGTGTTTCCTATGGGGTCCGAACATTGAGCTTGCTCAGAACAAAAGAACTGTGCTTCCTACACACACGGGCCATATCTAGTTCAACTCGGCTTAGGAAACTGACAAGAACGGTAGCTCCTCTTCACTCCAATACACTGTACTAGCTGGGAACAGACGCGAGTCCTATTTGTACTGTGTATAGAAATATTAGCGCAATAGTGACTCTTCTTATCAAAAACACCTCTTCCTCATAGGAATAAAAACTGCATGGGATTCAACTCCATTTCTGACTGGGGAACAAACACTAGCTCGCCTTACAAGAAACACACTCTGCTTTTGAGAAAGAGCACTCTTCTACTCTTCTCTGTTTCCTATGTGGTCCAAACAGTGAGCTTGCTCAGAACAAATGAACTGTGCTTCCTACACACAGGGGCCATATCTAGTTCAACTCTGCTTAGCAAACTGACAAGAACAGTAGCTCCGCTTCAGTCCAATACACTCTACTTGCTGGGAACAGATGCGAGTGCTATTTGCACTGTGTATGGAAATGGGAGCGCAATAGTGACTTTCCTTACCAGAAAACAACTCTTGCTCGTAGTACCAAAAACTGCATGTGATTCAACTCCATTTAGGACTGGGAAACAAACGCTAGCTCTCCTTACAAGAAACACACTCTGCTTTTGAGAAAAGAGCACTCTTCTACTCTAATGTGTTTCCTATAGGGCCAGAACAGTGAGTTTGCTCAGAACAATAGAACTGTGCTTCCTACACACATGGGCCATATCTAGTTCAACTCTGCTTAGGAAACTGACAAGAACAGTAGCTCCGCTTCAGTCCAATACACTCTACTTGCTGGGAACAGATGCGAGTGCTATTTGCACTGTGTATGGAAATGGGAGCGCAATAGTGACTTTCCTTACCAGAAAACAACTCTTGCTCGTAGTACCAAAAACTGCATGTGATTCAACTCCATTTAGGACTGGGAAACAAATGCTAGCTCTCCTTACAAGAAACACACTCTGCTTTTGAGAAAAGAGCACTCTTCTACTCTAATGTGTTTCCTATAGGGCCAGAACAGTGAGTTTGCTCAGAACAATAGAACTGTGCTTCCTACACACATGGGCCAAATCTAGTTCAACTCTGCTTAGGAAACTGACAAGAGCAGTAGCTCCTCTTCAGTCCAATACACTGTACTTGCTGTGAACAGACGCGAGTGCTATTTGCACTGTGTATGGCAAAGGGAGCGCAATAGTGACTCTTCTTACCAGAAAACAACTCTTGCTCATAGGACAATAAACTGCATGTGTTTCAACTCCATTTAGGACTGGGAAACAAACGCTAGCTCGCCTTACATGAAACACACTCTGCTTTTGAGAAAAGAGCACTCTTCTACTCGACTGTTTTTCCTATGGTGTCCGAACAGTGAGCTTGCTCAGAAAAAAAGAACTGTGCTTTCTACACACAGGGGCCATATCTAGTTCAACTCTGCTTAGGAAACTGACAAGAACAGTAGCTCCGCTTCAGTCCACTACACTCTACTTGTTGGGAACAGACGCCAGTGCTATTTGCCCTGTGTCTGACAATGGGAGCGCAATAGTGACTTTCCTTACCAGAAAACAACTCTTGCTCGTAGGACCAAAAACAGGATGTGATTCAACTCCATTTAGTACTGGGAAACAAACGCTAGCTTGCCTTACAAGAAACACACTCTGCTTTTGAGAAAAGAGCACTCTTCTGCTCTACTGTGTTTCCTCTGGGGTCCGAACTGTGAGCTTGCTCAGAACAAAAGAACTGTGCTTCCTACACACACGGACCATATGTAGTTCAACTCTGCTTAGGAAACTGACAAGAACAGTAGCTCCTATTCAGTCCAATACACTGTACTTGCTGGGAACCGACGCCAGTGCTATTTGCACTGTGTATGGCAATGGGAGCGCAATAGTGACTTTGCTTATGAGAAAATAACTCTTGCTCGTAGGACCAAAAACTGCATGTGATTCAACTCCATTTAGGACTGGGAAACAAACGCTAGCTCGCCTTACAAGAAACACACTCTGCTTTTGAGAAAAGAGCACTCTTCTACTCTACTGTGTTGCCTATGGGGTCCGAACAGTGAGCTTGCTCATAATAAAAGAACTGTGCCTCCTACACTCACGGGCCATATCTAGTACAACTCTGGTTAGGAAACTTACAAGAACAGTAGCTCCTCTTCAGTCCAATACACTGTACTTGCTGGGAACAGATGCGTGTGCTATTTGCACTGTGTATGGAAATGAGAGCGCAATAGTGACTTTCCTTACCAGAAAACAACTCTTGCTCGTAGGACCAAAAACTGCATGTGATTCAACTCCATTTAGGACTGGGAAACAAACGCTAGCTCGCCTTACAAGAAACACACTCTGCTTTTCAGAAAAGAGCACTCTTCTACTCTACTGTGTTTCCTATAGGGCCAGAACAGTGAGTTTGCTCAGAACAAAAGAACTGTGCTTCCTACAAATAAGGCCATATCTAGTTCAATTCTGCTTAGGAAACTGACAAGAACAGTAGATCCTCTTCAGTCCAATACACTGTACATGCTGGGAACAGACGCCAGTGCTATTTGTCCTGTGTATGAAAATGGGAGTGCAATAGTGACTCTTCTTACCAGAAAACAACTCTTGCTCGTAGGACCAGAAACTGGATGTGATTCAACTCCATTTAGGACTTGGAAACAAACGCTAGCTCTCCTTACAAGAAACACACTCTGCTTTTAAGAAAAGAGCACTCTTCTACTCTACTGTGTTTCCTATGGGGCCAGAACAGTGAGTTTGCTCAGAACAAAAGAACTGTGCTTCCTACAAATACGGCCATATCTAGTTCAATTCTGCTTAGGAAACTGACAAGAACAGTAGATCCTCTTCAGTCCAATACACTGTACATGCTGGGAACAGACGCCAGTGCTATTTGCCCTGTGTCTGACAATGGGAGTGCAATAGTGACTTTCCTTACCAGAAAACAACTCTTGCTCGTAGGACCAAAAACAGGATGTGATTCAACTCCATTTAGTACTGGGAAACAAACACTAGCTTGCCTTACAAGAAACACACTCTGCTTTTGAGAAAAGAGCAATCTTCTGCTCTACTGTGTTTCCTATGGGGTCCGAACATTGAGCTTGCTCAGAACAAAAGAACTGTGCTTCCTACACACACGGGCCATATCTAGTTCAACTCGGCTTAGGAAACTGACAAGAACGGTAGCTCCTCTTCACTCCAATACACTGTACTAGCTGGGAACAGACGCGAGTCCTATTTGTACTGTGTATAGAAATATTAGCGCAATAGTGACTCTTCTTATCAAAAACACCTCTTCCTCATAGGAATAAAAACTGCATGGGATTCAACTCCATTTCTGACTGGGGAACAAACACTAGCTCGCCTTACAAGAAACACACTCTGCTTTTGAGAAAGAGCACTCTTCTACTCTTCTCTGTTTCCTATGTGGTCCAAACAGTGAGCTTGCTCAGAACAAATGAACTGTGCTTCCTACACACAGGGGCCATATCTAGTTCAACTCTGCTTAGCAAACTGACAAGAACAGTAGCTCCGCTTCAGTCCAATACACTCTACTTGCTGGGAACAGATGCGAGTGCTATTTGCACTGTGTATGGAAATGGGAGCGCAATAGTGACTTTCCTTACCAGAAAACAACTCTTGCTCGTAGTACCAAAAACTGCATGTGATTCAACTCCATTTAGGACTGGGAAACAAACGCTAGCTCTCCTTACAAGAAACACACTCTGCTTTTGAGAAAAGAGCACTCTTCTACTCTAATGTGTTTCCTATAGGGCCAGAACAGTGAGTTTGCTCAGAACAATAGAACTGTGCTTCCTACACACATGGGCCATATCTAGTTCAACTCTGCTTAGGAAACTGACAAGAACAGTAGCTCCGCTTCAGTCCAATACACTCTACTTGCTGGGAACAGATGCGAGTGCTATTTGCACTGTGTATGGAAATGGGAGCGCAATAGTGACTTTCCTTACCAGAAAACAACTCTTGCTCGTAGTACCAAAAACTGCATGTGATTCAACTCCATTTAGGACTGGGAAACAAATGCTAGCTCTCCTTACAAGAAACACACTCTGCTTTTGAGAAAAGAGCACTCTTCTACTCTAATGTGTTTCCTATAGGGCCAGAACAGTGAGTTTGCTCAGAACAATAGAACTGTGCTTCCTACACACATGGGCCAAATCTAGTTCAACTCTGCTTAGGAAACTGACAAGAGCAGTAGCTCCTCTTCAGTCCAATACACTGTACTTGCTGTGAACAGACGCGAGTGCTATTTGCACTGTGTATGGCAAAGGGAGCGCAATAGTGACTCTTCTTACCAGAAAACAACTCTTGCTCATAGGACAATAAACTGCATGTGTTTCAACTCCATTTAGGACTGGGAAACAAACGCTAGCTCGCCTTACATGAAACACACTCTGCTTTTGAGAAAAGAGCACTCTTCTACTCGACTGTTTTTCCTATGGTGTCCGAACAGTGAGCTTGCTCAGAAAAAAAGAACTGTGCTTTCTACACACAGGGGCCATATCTAGTTCAACTCTGCTTAGGAAACTGACAAGAACAGTAGCTCCGCTTCAGTCCACTACACTCTACTTGTTGGGAACAGACGCCAGTGCTATTTGCCCTGTGTCTGACAATGGGAGCGCAATAGTGACTTTCCTTACCAGAAAACAACTCTTGCTCGTAGGACCAAAAACAGGATGTGATTCAACTCCATTTAGTACTGGGAAACAAACGCTAGCTTGCCTTACAAGAAACACACTCTGCTTTTGAGAAAAGAGCACTCTTCTGCTCTACTGTGTTTCCTCTGGGGTCCGAACTGTGAGCTTGCTCAGAACAAAAGAACTGTGCTTCCTACACACACGGACCATATGTAGTTCAACTCTGCTTAGGAAACTGACAAGAACAGTAGCTCCTATTCAGTCCAATACACTGTACTTGCTGGGAACCGACGCCAGTGCTATTTGCACTGTGTATGGCAATGGGAGCGCAATAGTGACTTTGCTTATGAGAAAATAACTCTTGCTCGTAGGACCAAAAACTGCATGTGATTCAACTCCATTTAGGACTGGGAAACAAACGCTAGCTCGCCTTACAAGAAACACACTCTGCTTTTGAGAAAAGAGCACTCTTCTACTCTACTGTGTTGCCTATGGGGTCCGAACAGTGAGCTTGCTCATAATAAAAGAACTGTGCCTCCTACACTCACGGGCCATATCTAGTACAACTCTGGTTAGGAAACTTACAAGAACAGTAGCTCCTCTTCAGTCCAATACACTGTACTTGCTGGGAACAGATGCGTGTGCTATTTGCACTGTGTATGGAAATGAGAGCGCAATAGTGACTTTCCTTACCAGAAAACAACTCTTGCTCGTAGGACCAAAAACTGCATGTGATTCAACTCCATTTAGGACTGGGAAACAAACGCTAGCTCGCCTTACAAGAAACACACTCTGCTTTTCAGAAAAGAGCACTCTTCTACTCTACTGTGTTTCCTATAGGGCCAGAACAGTGAGTTTGCTCAGAACAAAAGAACTGTGCTTCCTACAAATAAGGCCATATCTAGTTCAATTCTGCTTAGGAAACTGACAAGAACAGTAGATCCTCTTCAGTCCAATACACTGTACATGCTGGGAACAGACGCCAGTGCTATTTGTCCTGTGTATGAAAATGGGAGTGCAATAGTGACTCTTCTTACCAGAAAACAACTCTTGCTCGTAGGACCAGAAACTGGATGTGATTCAACTCCATTTAGGACTTGGAAACAAACGCTAGCTCTCCTTACAAGAAACACACTCTGCTTTTAAGAAAAGAGCACTCTTCTACTCTACTGTGTTTCCTATGGGGCCAGAACAGTGAGTTTGCTCAGAACAAAAGAACTGTGCTTCCTACAAATACGGCCATATCTAGTTCAATTCTGCTTAGGAAACTGACAAGAACAGTAGATCCTCTTCAGTCCAATACACTGTACATGCTGGGAACAGACGCCAGTGCTATTTGCCCTGTGTCTGACAATGGGAGTGCAATAGTGACTTTCCTTACCAGAAAACAACTCTTGCTCGTAGGACCAAAAACAGGATGTGATTCAACTCCATTTAGTACTGGGAAACAAACACTAGCTTGCCTTACAAGAAACACACTCTGCTTTTGAGAAAAGAGCAATCTTCTGCTCTACTGTGTTTCCTATGGGGTCCGAACATTGAGCTTGCTCAGAACAAAAGAACTGTGCTTCCTACACACACGGGCCATATCTAGTTCAACTCGGCTTAGGAAACTGACAAGAACGGTAGCTCCTCTTCAGTCCAATACACTGTACTAGCTGGGAACAGACGCGAGTCCTATTTGTACTGTGTATAGAAATATTAGCGCAATAGTGACTCTTCTTATCAAAAACACCTCTTCCTCATAGGAATAAAAACTGCATGGGATTCAACTCCATTTCTGACTGGGGAACAAACACTAGCTCGCCTTACAAGAAACACACTCTGCTTTTGAGAAAGAGCACTCTTCTACTCTTCTCTGTTTCCTATGTGGTCCAAACAGTGAGCTTGCTCAGAACAAATGAACTGTGCTTCCTACACACAGGGGCCATATCTAGTTCAACTCTGCTTAGCAAACTGACAAGAACAGTAGCTCCGCTTCAGTCCAATACACTCTACTTGCTGGGAACAGATGCGAGTGCTATTTGCACTGTGTATGGAAATGGGAGCGCAATAGTGACTTTCCTTACCAGAAAACAACTCTTGCTCGTAGTACCAAAAACTGCATGTGATTCAACTCCATTTAGGACTGGGAAACAAACGCTAGCTCTCCTTACAAGAAACACACTCTGCTTTTGAGAAAAGAGCACTCTTCTACTCTAATGTGTTTCCTCTAGGGCCAGAACAGTGAGTTTGCTCAGAACAATAGAACTGTGCTTCCTACACACATGGGCCATATCTAGTTCAACTCTGCTTAGGAAACTGACAAGAACAGTAGCTCCGCTTCAGTCCAATACACTCTACTTGCTGGGAACAGATGCGAGTGCTATTTGCACTGTGTATGGAAATGGGAGCGCAATAGTGACTTTCCTTACCAGAAAACAACTCTTGCTCGTAGTACCAAAAACTGCATGTGATTCAACTCCATTTAGGACTGGGAAACAAATGCTAGCTCTCCTTACAAGAAACACACTCTGCTTTTGAGAAAAGAGCACTCTTCTACTCTAATGTGTTTCCTATAGGGCCAGAACAGTGAGTTTGCTCAGAACAATAGAACTGTGCTTCCTACACACATGGGCCATATCTAGTTCAACTCTGCTTAGGAAACTGACAAGAGCAGTAGCTCCACTTCAGTCCAATACACTGTACTTGCTGTGAACAGACGCGAGTGCTATTTGCACTGTGTATGGCAAAGGGAGCGCAATAGTGACTTTCCTTACCAGAAAACAACTCTTGCTCGTAGGACCAAAAACTGCATGTGATTCAACTCCATTTAAGACTGGGAAACAAACGCTAGTTCGCCTTACAAGAAACACACTCTGCTTTTGAGAAAAGAGCAGTCTTCTATTTCACTGTGGTTCATATGGTGTCCGAACAGTGAGCTTACTGAGAACAAAAGAACTGTGCTTCCTATACACATGGGCCATATCTAGTTCAACTCTGCTTAGGAAAGTGACAAGAACAGTAGGTCCTCTTCAGTTCAATACACTGTACTTGCTGGGAACAGACGCGAGTGCTATTTGCACTGTGTATGGCAAAGGGAGCGCAATAGTGACTCTTCTTACCAGAAAACAACTCTTGCTCGTAGGACAAGAAACTGCATGTGATTCAACTCCATTTAGGAATGGGAAACAAACGCTAGCTCGCCTTACAAGAAACACACTCTGCTTTTGAGAAAAGAGCACTCTTCTACTCTACTGTGTTTCCTATAGGGCCAGAACAGTGAGCTTGCTCAGAACAAAAGAACTGTGCTTCATACAAATACGGCCATATCTAGTTCAATTCTGCTTAGGAAACTGAAAAGAACAGTAGATCCTCTTCAGTCCAATTCACTGTACATGCTGGGAACAGACGCCACTGCTATTTGCCCTGTGTATGACAATGGGAGCACAATAGTGACTCTTCTTACCAGAAAACAACTCTTGCTCATAGGACAATAAACTGCATGTGTTTCAACTCCATTTAGGACTGGGAAACAAACGCTAGCTCGCCTTACATGAAACACACTCTGCTTTTGAGAAAAGAGCACTCTTCTACTCGACTGTTTTTCCTATGGTGTCCGAACAGTGAGCTTGCTCAGAAAAAAAGAACTGTGCTTTCTACACACAGGGGCCATATCTAGTTCAACTCTGCTTAGGAAACTGACAAGAACAGTAGCTCCGCTTCAGTCCACTACACTCTACTTGTTGGGAACAGACGCCAGTGCTATTTGCCCTGTGTCTGACAATGGGAGCGCAATAGTGACTTTCCTTACCAGAAAACAACTCTTGCTCGTAGGACCAAAAACAGGATGTGATTCAACTCCATTTAGTACTGGGAAACAAACGCTAGCTTGCCTTACAAGAAACACACTCTGCTTTTGAGAAAAGAGCACTCTTCTGCTCTACTGTGTTTCCTATGGGGTCCGAACAGTGAGCTTGCTCAGGACAAAAGAACTGTGCTTCCTACACACACGGACCATATCTAGTTCAACTCTGCTTAGGAAACTGACAAGAACGGTAGCTCCTCTTCAGTCCAATACACTGTACTAGCTGGGAACAGACGCGAGTCCTATTTGTACTGTGTATAGAAATAGGAGCGCAATAGTGACTCTTCTTATCAGAAAACACCTCATCCTCGTAGGAACAAAAACTGCATGGGATTCAACTCCATTTCTGACTGGGGAACAAACACTAGCTCGCCTTACAAGAAACACACTCTGCTTTTGAGAAAAGAGCACTCTTCTACTCTTCTGTGTTTCCTATGTGGTCCGAACAGTGAGCTTGCTCAGAACAAAAGAACTGTGCTTCCTACACACAGGGGCCATATCTAGTTCAACTCTGCTTAACAAACTGACAAGAACAGTAGCTCCGCTTCAGTCCAATACATTCTACTTGCTGGGAACAGACGCGAGTGCTATTTGCACTGTGTATGGCAAAGGGAGCGCAATAGTGACTTTCCTTACCAGAAAACAACTCTTGCTCGTAGGACCAAAAACTGCATGTGATTCAACTCCATTTAGGACTGGGAAACAAACGCTAGCTCGCCTTACAAGAAACACACTCTGCTTTTGAGAAAAGAGCAGTCTTCTATTTCACTGTGGTTCATATGGTGTCCGAACAGTGAGCTTGCTGAGAACAAAAGAACTGGGCTTCCTACACACATGGGCCATATCTAGTTCAACTCTGCTTAGGGAAGTGACAAGAACAGTAGCACCTCTTCAGTTCAATACACTGTACTTGCTGGGAGCAGACGCGAGTGCTATTTGCACTGTGTATGGCAAAGGGAGCGCAATAGTGACTTTCCTTACCAGAAAACAACTCTTGCTCGTAGGACCAAAAACTGCATGTGATTCAACTCCATTTAGGACTGGGAAACAAACGCTAGCTCGCCCTACATGAAACACACTCTGCTTTTGAGAAAAGAGCACTCTTCTACTCGACTGTTTTTCCTATGGTGTCCGAACAGTGAGCTTGCTCAGAAAAAAAGAACTGTGCTTTCTACACACAGGGGCCATATCTAGTTCAACTCTGCTTAGGAAACTGACAAGAACAGTAGCTCCGCTTCAGTCCAATACACTCTACTTGCTGGGAACAGATGCGAGTGCTATTTGCACTGTGTATGGAAATGGGAGCGCAATAGTGACTTTCCTTACCAGAAAACAACTCTTGTTGGTAGGACCAGAAACTGCATGGGATTCAACTCCATTTAGGACTGGGAAACAAACGCTAGCTCGCCTTACAAGAAACACACTCTACTTTTGAGAAAAGAGCACTCTTCTACTCTACTGTGTTTCCTATAGGGCCAGAACAGTGAGTTTGCTCAGAACAAAAGAACTGTGCTTCCTACAAATATGGCCATATCTAGTTCAATTCTGCTTAGGAAACTGAAAAGAACTGTAGATCCTCTTCAGTCCAATACACTGTACATGCTGGGAACAGACGCCAGTGCTATTTGCCCTGTGTATGACAATGGGAGCGCAACAGTGACTCTTTTTACCAGAAAACAACTCTTGCTCGTAGGACAAGAAACTGCATGTGATTCAACTCCATTTAGGACTGGGAAATGAACGCTAGCTCGCCTTACAAGAAACACACTCTGCTTTTGAGAAAAGAGCACTCTTCTACTCTACTGTGTTTCCTATGGGGTCCGAACAGTGAGTTTGCTCAGAACAATAGAACTGTGCTTCCTACACACATGAGCCATATCTAGTTCAACTCTGCTTAGGAAATTGACAAGAGCAGTAGCTCCTCTTCAGTCCAATACACTGTACTTGCTGTGAACAGACGCGAGTGCTATTTGCACTGTGTATGGCAAAGGGAGCACAATAGTGACTTTCCTTACCAGAAAACAACTCTTGCTGGTAGGACCAGAAACTGCATGGGATTCATCTCCATTTAGGACTGGGAAAAAAACGCTAGCTCGCCTTACAAGAAACACACTCTGCTTTTGAAAAAAGAGCACTCTTCTACTCTACTGTGTTTCCTATAGGGCCAGAACAGTGAGTTTGCTCAGAACAAAAGAACTGTGCTTCCTACAAATACGGCCATATCTAGTTCAATTCCGCTTAGAAAACTGACAAGAACAGTAGATCCTCTTCAGTCCAATACACTGTACATGCTGGGAACAGACGCCAGTGCTATTTGCCCTGTGTCTGACAATGGGAGCGCAATAGTGACTTTCCTTACCAGAAAAGAACTCTTGCTCGTAGGACCAAAAACAGGATGTGATTCAACTCCATTTAGTACTGGGAAACAAACGCTAGCTTGCCTTACAAGAAACACACTCTGCTTTTGAGAAAAGAGCACTCTTCTGCTCTACTGTGTTTCCTATGGGGTCCGAACAGTGAGCTTGCTCAGAACAAAAGAACTGTGCTTCCTACACACACGGACCATATCTAGTTCAACTCTGCTTAGGAAACTGACAAGAACGGTAGCTCCTCTTCAGTCCAATACACGGTACTAGCTGGGAACAGACGCGAGTCCTATTTGTACTGTGTATAGAAATAGGAGCGCAATAGTGACTCTTCTTATCAGAAAACACCTCATCCTCGTAGGAACAAAAACTGCATGGGATTCAACTCCATTTCTGACTGGGGAACAAACACTAGCTCGCCTTACAAGAAACACACTCTGCTTTTGAGAAAAGAGCACTCTTCTACTCTTCTGTGTTTCCTATGTGGTCCGAACAGTGAGCTTGCTCAGAACAAAAGAACTGTGCTTCCTACACACAGGGGCCATATCTAGTTCAACTCTGCTTAACAAACTGACAAGAACAGTAGCTCCGCTTCAGTCCAATACACTCTACTTGCTGGGAACAGACGCGAGTGCTATTTGCACTGTGTATGGCAAAGGGAGCGCAATAGTGACTTTCCTTACCAGAAAACAACTCTTGCTCGTAGGACCAAAAACTGCATGTGATTCAACTCCATTTAGGACTGGGAAACAAACGCTAGCTCGCCTTACAAGAAACACACTCTGCTTTTGAGAAAAGAGCAGTCTTCTATTTCACTGTGGTTCATATGGTGTCCGAACAGTGAGCTTGCTGAGAACAAAAGAACTGGGCTTCCTACACACATGGGCCATATCTAGTTCAACTCTGCTTAGGGAAGTGACAAGAACAGTAGCACCTCTTCAGTTCAATACACTGTACTTGCTGGGAGCAGACGCGAGTGCTATTTGCACTGTGTATGGCAAAGGGAGCGCAATAGTGACTTTCCTTACCAGAAAACAACTCTTGCTCGTAGGACCAAAAACTGCATGTGATTCAACTCCATTTAGGACTGGGAAACAAACGCTAGCTCGCCCTACATGAAACACACTCTGCTTTTGAGAAAAGAGCACTCTTCTACTCGACTGTTTTTCCTATGGTGTCCGAACAGTGAGCTTGCTCAGAAAAAAAGAACTGTGCTTTCTACACACAGGGGCCATATCTAGTTCAACTCTGCTTAGGAAACTGACAAGAACAGTAGCTCCGCTTCAGTCCAATACACTCTACTTGCTGGGAACAGATGCGAGTGCTATTTGCACTGTGTATGGAAATGGGAGCGCAATAGTGACTTTCCTTACCAGAAAACAACTCTTGTTGGTAGGACCAGAAACTGCATGGGATTCAACTCCATTTAGGACTGGGAAACAAACGCTAGCTCGCCTTACAAGAAACACACTCTACTTTTGAGAAAAGAGCACTCTTCTACTCTACTGTGTTTCCTATAGGGCCAGAACAGTGAGTTTGCTCAGAACAAAAGAACTGTGCTTCCTACAAATATGGCCATATCTAGTTCAATTCTGCTTAGGAAACTGAAAAGAACTGTAGATCCTCTTCAGTCCAATACACTGTACATGCTGGGAACAGACGCCAGTGCTATTTGCCCTGTGTATGACAATGGGAGCGCAACAGTGACTCTTTTTACCAGAAAACAACTCTTGCTCGTAGGACAAGAAACTGCATGTGATTCAACTCCATTTAGGACTGGGAAATGAACGCTAGCTCGCCTTACAAGAAACACACTCTGCTTTTGAGAAAAGAGCACTCTTCTACTCTACTGTGTTTCCTATGGGGTCCGAACAGTGAGTTTGCTCAGAACAATAGAACTGTGCTTCCTACACACATGAGCCATATCTAGTTCAACTCTGCTTAGGAAATTGACAAGAGCAGTAGCTCCTCTTCAGTCCAATACACTGTACTTGCTGTGAACAGACGCGAGTGCTATTTGCACTGTGTATGGCAAAGGGAGCACAATAGTGACTTTCCTTACCAGAAAACAACTCTTGCTGGTAGGACCAGAAACTGCATGGGATTCATCTCCATTTAGGACTGGGAAAAAAACGCTAGCTCGCCTTACAAGAAACACACTCTGCTTTTGAAAAAAGAGCACTCTTCTACTCTACTGTGTTTCCTATAGGGCCAGAACAGTGAGTTTGCTCAGAACAAAAGAACTGTGCTTCCTACAAATACGGCCATATCTAGTTCAATTCCGCTTAGAAAACTGACAAGAACAGTAGATCCTCTTCAGTCCAATACACTGTACATGCTGGGAACAGACGCCAGTGCTATTTGCCCTGTGTCTGACAATGGGAGCGCAATAGTGACTTTCCTTACCAGAAAAGAACTCTTGCTCGTAGGACCAAAAACAGGATGTGATTCAACTCCATTTAGTACTGGGAAACAAACGCTAGCTTGCCTTACAAGAAACACACTCTGCTTTTGAGAAAAGAGCACTCTTCTGCTCTACTGTGTTTCCTATGGGGTCCGAACAGTGAGCTTGCTCAGAACAAAAGAACTGTGCTTCCTACACACACGGACCATATCTAGTTCAACTCTGCTTAGGAAACTGACAAGAACGGTAGCTCCTCTTCAGTCCAATACACTGTACTAGCTGGGAACAGACGCGAGTCCTATTTGTACTGTGTATAGAAATAGGAGCGCAATAGTGACTCTTCTTATCAGAAAACACCTCTTCCTCGTAGGAACAAAAACTGCATGGGATTCAACTCCATTTCTGACTGGGGAACAAACACTAGCTAGCCTTACAAGAAACACACTCTGCTTTTGAGAAAAGAGCACTCATCTACTCTACAGTGTTTCCTATGGGGTCCGAACAGTGAGTTTGCTCAGAATAATAGAACTGTGCTTCCTACACACATGGGCCATATCTAGTTCAACTCTGCTTAGGAAACTGACAAGAGCAGTAGCTCCTCTTCAGTCCAATACACTGTACTTGCTGTGAACAGACGCGAGTGCTATTTGCACTGTGTATGGCAATGGGAGCGCAATAGTGACTTTGCTTAGGAGTAAACAACTCTTGCTCGTAGGACCAAAAACTGCATGAGATTCAACTCCATTTAGGACTGGGAAACAAACGCTAGCTCGCCTTACAAGAAACACACTCTGCTTTTGAGAAAAGAGCAGTCTTCTATTTCACTGTGGTTCATATGGGGTCCGAACAGTGAGCTTGCTGAGAACAAAAGAACTGTGCTTCCTACACACATGGGCCATATCTAGTTCAACTCTGCTTAGGAAAGTGACAAGAACAGTAGCTCCTCTTCAGTTCAATACACTGTACTTGCTGGGAACAGACGCGAGTGCTATTTGCACTGTGTATGGCAAAGGGAGCGCAATAGTGACTTTCCTTACCAGAAAACAACTCTTGCTCGTAGGACCAAAAACTGCATGTGATTCAACTCCATTTAGGACTGGGAAACAAACGCTAGCTCGCCTTACAAGAAACACACTCTGCTTCTGAGAAAAGAGCAGTCTTCTACTCTATGTGTTTCCTCTAGGGCCAGAACAGTGAGCTTGCTCAGAACAAAAGAACTGTGCTTCATACAAATACGGCCATATCTAGTTCAATTCTGCTTAGGAAACTGAAAAGAACAGTAGATCCTCTTCAGTCCAATACACTGTACATGCTGGGAACAGAGGCCAGTGCTATTTGCCCTGTGTATCACAATGGGAGCACAATAGTGACTCTTCTTACCAGAAAACAACTCTTGCTCGTAGGACAAAAAACTGCATGTGTTTCAACTCCATTTAGGACTGGGAAACAAACGCTAGCTCGCCTTACATGAAACACACTCTGCTTTTGAGAAAAGAGCACTCTTCTACTCGACTGTTTTTCCTATGGTGTCCGAACAGTGAGCTTGCTCAGAAAAAAAGAACTGTGCTTTCTACACACAGGGGCCATATCTAGTTCAACTCTGCTTAGGAAACTGACAAGAACAGTAGCTCCGCTTCAGTCCAATACACTCTACTTGCTGGGAACAGATGCGAGTGCTATTTGCACTGTGTATGGAAATGGGAGCGCAATAGTGACTTTCCTTACCAGAAAACAACTCTTGCTCGTAGGACCAGAAACTGCATGGGATTCATCTCCATTTAGGACTGGGAAACAAACACTAGCTCGCCTTACAAGAAACACACTCTACTTTTGAGAAAAGAGCACTCTTCTACTCTACTGTGTTTCCTATAGGGCAAGAACAGTGAGTTTGCTCAGAACAAAAGAACTGTGCTTCCTACAAATACGGCCATACCTAGTTCAATTCCGCTTAGGAAACTGACAAGGACAGTAGATCCTCTTCAGTCCAATACACTGTACATGCTGGGAACAGACGCCAGTGCTATTTGCCCTGTGTCTGACAATGGGAGCGCAATAGTGACTTTCCATACCAGAAAACAACTCTTGCTCGTAGGACCAAAAACAGGATGTGATTCAACTCCATTTAGTACTGGGAAACAAACGCTTGCTTGCCTTACAAGAAACACACTCTGCTTTTGAGAAAAGAGCACTCTTCTGCTCTACTGTGTTTCCTTTGAAGTCCGAACAGTGAGCTTGCTCAGAACAAAAGAACTGTGCTTCCTACACACACGGACCATATCTAGTTCAACTCTGCTTAGGAAACTGACAAGAACGGTAGCTCCTCTTCAGTCCAATACACTGTACTAGCTGGGAACAAACGCGAATCCTATTTGTACTGTGTATAGAAATAGGAGCGCAATAGTGACTCTTCTTATCAGAAAACACCTCTTCCTCGTAGGAACAAAAACTGCATGGGATTCAACTCCATTTCTGACTGGGGAACAAACACTAGCTCGCCTTACAAGAAACACACTCTGCTTTTGAGAAAAGAGCACTCTTCTACTCTTCTGTGTTTCCTATGTGGTCCGAACATTGAGCTTGCTCAGAACAAAAGAACTGTGCTTCCTACACTCAGGGGCCATATCTAGTTCAACTCTTCTTAGCAAACTGACAAGAACAGTAGCTCCGCTTCAATCCAATACACTGTACTTCCTGGGAACAGATGCGAGTGCTATTTGCACTGTGTATGGAAATGGGAGCGTAATAGTGACTTTCCTTACCAGAAAACAACTCTTGCTGGTAGGACCAGAAACTGCATGGGATTCAACTCCATTTAGGACTGTTAAACAAACGCTAGCTCGCCTTCAAGAAACACACTCTACTTTTGAGAAAAGAGCACTCTTCTACACTACTGTGTTT
>NW_026737915.1:0-29618 GCF_949786415.1 Peromyscus eremicus
CAAAAGAACTGTACTTCCTACACACACGGCCATATCTATTTCAATTCTGCTTACGAACCTGACAAGAACAGTAGATCCTCCTCAGTCCAATACACTGTACTTGCTGGGAACAGACGCCAGTGCTATTTGTCCTGTGTATGGCAATGGCAGCGCAATATTGACTCTTCTTACCAGAAAACAACTCTTGCTCGTAGGACCAGAAAATGCACGGGATTCAACTCTATTTAGGACTGGGAAACAAACGCTAGCTGGCCTTACAAGAAACACACTCTGCTTTAGAGAAAAGAGCACTCTTCTACTCTACTGTGTTTCCAAATAGGCAAGAACAATGAGCTTGCTCAGAACAAAAGAACTGTGCATCCTACACACGGGCCATATCTAGTTCAACACTGCTTAGGAAACTGACAAGAACAGTTGCTCCTCTTCAGTACGATACACTGTACTTGCTGGGAACAGATGCGAGTGCTATTTGCACAGTGTATGGCAATGGGAGTGCAATAGTGCCTTTCCTTACCAGAAAACAACTCTTGCTGGTAGGACCAAAAACTGCATGTGATTCAACTCCATTTAGGACTGGGAAACAAATGCCAGCTCGCCTTACATGAAACACATTCTGCTTTTGAGAAAAGAGCACTCTTCTACTCTACTGTGTTTCCTATGGGGTCTGAACAGTGAGCTTGCTCAGAACAAAAAACTGTGGTTCCTACACACACGGACCATATCTAGTTCAACTCTGCTTAGGAAACTGACAAGAACAGTAGCTCCTATTCAGTCCAATACACTGTACTTGCTGATAACAGACGTGATTGCTATTTGTAATGTGTATGGCAATGGGAGTGCAATAGTGACTTTCTTCCCCAGAAAACAACTCTTGCTCGTAGGACCAGAAACTGCATGTGATTCAACTCCATTTAGGACTGGGAAACAAACGCTAACTCACCTTACAAGAAACACGCTCTGCATTTGAGAAAAGAGCACTCTTCTACTCTACTGTGTTTCCTAAGGGGTCTTAACAGTGAGCTTGCTCAGAACAAAAGAACTGTGCTTCCTACACACACGGGCCATATCTAGTTCAACTCTGCTTAGGAAACTGACAAGAACAGTAGCTTCTCTTCAGTCCGATACACTGTTCTTGCTGGGAACAGACGCGAGTGCCATTTGCACTGTGTATGGCAATGGCTGCGCAATAGTGACTTTCCTTACCGGAAAACAACTCTTGCACGTAGGAACAGAACCTGCATGTGATTCAACTCCATTTAGGACTGGGAAACAAACGCTAGCTCGCCTTACAAGAAACACACTCTGCTTTTGAGAAAAGAGCACTCTTATACTGTACTGTGTTTACTATAGGGCCAGAAGAGTGAGATTGTTCAGAACAAAAGAACTGTGCTTCCTACACACACGGGCCATATCTAGTTCAACTCTGCTTAGGAAACTGACGAGAACAGTAGCTCCTCTTCAGTTCAATACACTGTACTTGCTGAGAACAGATGCGAATGCTATTTGCACTGTGTATAGCAATGGGAGGGCAATAGTGACTTTCCTTTCCAGAAAAAAACTCTTGCTCGTAGGACCAGAAACTGCATGTGATTCCACTCCATTTAGGACTAGGAAACAATCGCCAGCTCGCCTTACAAGAAATACACTCTGCTTTAGAGAAAAGAGCACTCTTCTACTCTTCTGTGATTCCTATGAGGTCCGAACAGTGAACTTGCTCAGAACAAAAAAAATGTGCTTCCTACACACACCGCCATACTTAGTTCAATTCTGCTTAGGTACCTGACAAGAACAGTAGCTCCTCTTCAGTCCAATACAATGTACTGCTGGAAACAGACAACAGTGCTATTTGTCCTGTGTATGGCAATGGCAGCGCAATAATGACTCTTCTTACCAGAAAACAACTCTTGCTCGTAGGACCAGAAACTGCATGTCATTCAACTCCATTTAGAATTGGGAAACAAACGCTAGCTTGCCTTACAAGAAACACTCTCTGCTTTAGAGAAAAGAGCACACTTCGACTCTACTGTCTTTCCTATAGGAACAGAACAGTGAGCTTGCCCAGAACAAAAGAACTGTGCTTCCTACACACACGGGCCATATCTAGTTCAACTCTGCTTAGGAAACTGACAAGAACAGTAGCTCCTCTTCAGTTCAATACACTGTACTTGCTGGGAACAGATGGGAGTGCTATTTGCACTGTGTATGGCAATGGGAGTGCAATAGTGACTTTCTTCCCCAGAAAACAACTCTTGCTCATAGGACCAGAAACTGCATGTGATTCAACTCCATTTAGGACTGGGAAACAAATGCTAGCTTGCCTTACATGAAACACATTCTGCTTTTGAGAAAAGAGCACTCTTCTACTCTACTGTGTTTCCTATGGGGTCCGAACAGTGAGATTGCTCAGAACAAAAGAACTGTGCTTCCTACACGAACGGGCCATATCTACTTCAACTCTGCTTAGGAAACTGACAAGAACAGTAGCTCCTCTTCAGTCCGATAAACTGTACTTGCTGGGAACAGACGCGAGTGCTATTTGCACTGTGTATGGCAATGGGAGCGCAATAGTGACTTTCCTTACCGGAAAACAACTCTTGCTCGTAGGACCAGAAACTGCATGTCATTCAACTCCATTTAGGACTGGGAAACAAACGCTAGCTTGCCTTGCAAGAAACACTCTCTGCTTTAGAGAAAAGAGCACACTTCGACTCTACTGTGTTTCCTACACGGCCAGAACTGTGAGCTTGCCCAGAACAAAAGAACTGTGCTTCCTACACACACGGGCCATATCTAGTTCAACTCTGCTTAGGAAACTGACAAGAACAGTAGCTCCTCTTCAGTTCGATACACTGTACTTCCTGGGAAAAGATGCGAGTGCTATTTGCACTGTGTATGGCAATGGGAGTGCAATACTGACTTTCTTCCCCAGAAAACAACTCTTGCTCGTAGGATCAGAAACTGCATGGGATTCAACTCCATTTAGGACTGGGAAACAAATGCTAGCTCGCTTTACATGAAACATATTCTGCTTTTGAGAAAAGAGCACTCTTCTACTCTACTGTGTTTCCTATGGGGTCCGAACAGTGAGCCTGCTCAGAACAAAAGAACTGTGCTTCCTACACGAACGGGCCATATCTAGTTCAACTCTGCTTAGGAAACTGACAAGAACAGTAGCTCCTCTTCAGTCCGATACACTGTACTTGCTGGGAACAGACGCGAGTGCTATTTGCACTGTGTATGGCAATGGGAGCGCAATAGTGACTTTCCTTACCGGAAAACAACTCTTGCTCGTAGGACCAGAAACTGCATGTCATTCAACTCCATTTAGGACTGGGAAACAAACGCTAGCTTGCCTTGCAAGAAACACTCTCTGCTTTAGAGAAAAGAGCACACTTCGACTCTACTGTGTTTCCTACACGGCCAGAACAGTGAGCTTGCCCAGAACAAAAGAACTGTGCTTCCTACACACACGGGCCATATCTAGTTCAACTCTGCTTAGGAAACTGACAAGAACAGTAGCTCCTCTTCAGTTCGATACACTGTACTTCCTGGGAACAGACGCGAGTGCTATTTGAACTGCGTATGGCAATGGGAGCTCAATAGTGACTTTCCTTACCGGAAAACAACTCTTGCTCGTAGGACCAGAAACGGCATGTGATTCAACTCCATTTAGGACTGGGAAACAAACGCTAGCTTGCCTTACAAGAAACACTCTCTGCTTTGGAGAAAAGGGCACTCTTCTACTCTACTGTGTTTCCTATAGGGCCAGAACAGTGAGCTTGCTCAGAACAAAAGAACTATGCTTCGTACACACGGGCCATATTTAGTTCAACTCTGCTTAGGAAACTGACAAGAACAGTAGCTCCTCTTCAGTCTGATACACTGTACTTGCTGGGAACAGACGCGAGTGCTATTTGCACTGTGGATGGCAATGGGAGCGCAATAGTGACTTTCCTTACCAGGAAACCAATCTTACTCGTAGGACAAAAAACTGCATGTGACTCAACTCCATTTAGGACTGGGAAACAAACACTAGCTCGCCTTCCAAGAAAGACACTCTGATTTTGACAAAAGAGCACTCTTCAATTCTACTGTGCTTCCTATGTGTTCCCAACAGTGAGCTTGCTCAGAACAATAAAACTGTGCTTCCTACACACACGGCCATATCTAGTTCAACTCTGCTTAGGAACCTGACAAGAACAGTAGATGCTTTGAGTCCAATACACTGTACTTGCTGGGAACAGACGCGAGTGCTATTTGTCCTGTGTATGGCAATGGCAGCGCAATAGTGACTCTTCTTACCAGAAAACAACTCTTGCTCGTAGGACCAGAAACTGCATGTGATTCAACTCCACTTAGGACTGGGAAGCAAACGCTAGCTTGCCTTACAAAAAACACACTCTGCTTTTGAGAAAAGAGCACTCTTCTACTCTACTGTGTTTCCATAGGGCCAGAAGAGTCTGCTTGCTCAGAACAAAAGAACTGTGCTTCCTACACACGGGCCATATCTAGTTCAACTCTGCTTAGGAAACTGACAAGAACAGTAGCTCCTCTTCAGTCTGATACTGTACTTGCTGGGAACAGACGCCAGTGCTATTTGTCCTGTGTATGGCAATTGCAGCACAACAATGACTCTTCTTACCATAAAACAACTCTTGCTAGTAGGCCCAGAAACTGCATATGATTCAACTCCATTTAGGACTGAGAAACAAATGCTAGCTCGCCTTACATGAAATACACTCTGCTTTTGAGCAAAGAGCACTCCTCTGCTCTACTGTGTTTCCTATGGTGTCCGAACAGTGAGCTTGCTCAGAACAAAAGAACTGTGCTTCCTACACACATGGTCCATATCTATTTCAACTCTGCTTAGGAAACTGACAAGAACAGTAGCTCCTCTTCAGTCCAATACACTGTACTTGCTGGGAACAGACGCGAGTGCTATTTGCACTGTGTATGGCAATGGGAGCACAATAGTGTCTTTCCTTACCAGAAAACAACTCTTGCTCATAGGACCGGAAACTGCCTGTGATTGAACTCCATTTAGGACTAGGAAACAAAAGCCAGCTCGCCTTACAAGAAACACACTCTGCTTTAGAGAAAAGAGCACTCTTCTACTCTTCTGTGATTCCTATGAGGTCCGAACAGTGAGCTTGCTCAGAACAAAAAAACTGTGCTTCCTACACACACCGCCATACTTAGTTCAATTCTGCTTAGGTACCTGACAAGAACCGTAGCTCCTCTTCAGTCCAATACACTGTACTGCTGGAAAGATACAACAGTGCTATTTGTCCTGTGTATGGCAATGGCAGCGCAATAGTGACTTTCCTTACCGGAAAACAACTCTTGCTCGTAGGACCAGAAATTGCATGTGAATCAACTCCATTTAGGACTGGGAAACAGTGAGCTTGCTCAGAACAAAAGAACTGTGCTTCCTACACACACGGGCCATATCTAGTTCAACTCTGCTCAGGAAACTGACAAGAACAGTAGCTCCTCTTCAGTCCAATACACTGTACTTGAGGGGAACAGTCGCCAGTGCTATTTGCACTGTGTATGGCAATTGGAGCACAATAGTGACTCGTCTTACCAGGAAACCAATCTTACTCGTAGGACAAAAAACTGCATGTGACTCAACTCCATTTAAGACTGGGAAACAAACACTAGCTCGCCTTCCAAGAAAGACACTCTGATTTTGACAAAAGAGCACTCTTCAATTCTACTGTGCTTCCTATGTGTTCCCAACAGTGAGCTTGCTCAGAACAATAAAACTGTGCTTCCTACACACACGGCCATATCTAGTTCAACTATGCTTAGGAACCTGACAAGAACAGTAGATGCTTTGAGTCCAATACACTGTACTTGCTGGGAACAGACGCCAGTGCTATTTGTCCTGTGTATGGCAATGGCAGCGCAATAGTGACTCTTCTTACCAGAAAACAACTCTTGCTCGTAGGACCAGAAACTGCATGTGATTCAACTCCACTTAGGACTGGGAAGCAAACGCTAGCTTGCCTTACAAAAAACACACTCTGCTTTTGAGAAAAGAGCACTCTTCTACTCTACTGTGTTTCCTATGGGTTCCAAACAGTGAACTTGCTCAGAACAAAAGAACTGTACTTCCTACACACACGGCCATATATATTTCAATTCTGCTTACGAACCTGACAAGAACAGTAGATCCTCCTCAGTCCAATACACTGTACTTGCTGGGAACAGACGCCAGTGCTATTTGTCCTGTGTATGGCAATGGCAGCGCAATATTGACTCTTCTTACCAGAAAACAACTCTTGCTCGTAGGACCAGAAAATGCATGGGATTCAACTCTATTTAGGACTGGGAAACAAATGCTAGCTGGCCTTACAAGAAACACACTCTGCTTTAGAGAAAAGAGCACTCTTCTACTCTACTGTGTTTCCAAATAGGCAAGAACAATGAGCTTGCTCAGAACAAAAGAACTGTGCATCCTACACACGGGCCATATCTAGTTCAACACTGCTTAGGAAACTGACAAGAACAGTTGCTCCTCTTCAGTACGATACACTGTACTTGCTGGGAACAGATGCGAGTGCTATTTGCACAGTGTATGGCAATGGGAGTGCAATAGTGCCTTTCCTTACCAGAAAACAACTCTTGCTGGTAGGACCAAAAACTGCATGTGATTCAACTCCATTTAGGACTGGGAAACAAATGCCAGCTCGCCTTACATGAAACACATTCTGCTTTTGAGAAAAGAGCACTCTTCTACTCTACTGTGTTTCCTATGGGGTCTGAACAGTGAGCTTGCTCAGAACAAAAAACTGTGGTTCCTACACACACGGACCATATCTAGTTCAACTCTGCTTAGGAAACTGACAAGAACAGTAGCTCCTATTCAGTCCAATACACTGTACTTGCTGATAACAGACGTGATTGCTATTTGTAATGTGTATGGCAATGGGAGTGCAATAGTGACTTTCTTCCCCAGAAAACAACTCTTGCTCGTAGGACCAGAAACTGCATGTGATTCAACTCCATTTAGGACTGGGAAACAAACGCTAACTCACCTTACAAGAAACACGCTCTGCATTTGAGAAAAGAGCACTCTTCTACTCTACTGTGTTTCCTAAGGGGTCTTAACAGTGAGCTTGCTCAGAACAAAAGAACTGTGCTTCCTACACACACGGGCCATATCTAGTTCAACTCTGCTTAGGAAACTGACAAGAACAGTAGCTACTCTTCAGTCCGATACACTGTACTTGCTGGGAACAGATGCGAGAGCTATTTGCACTGTGTATGGCAATGGGAGCGCAATAGTGACTTTTCTTACCAGAAAACAACTCTTGCTCGTAGGACCAGAGACTGCATGTGATTCAACTCCATTTAGGACTGCGACACAAATGCTAGCTCACCTTACATGAAAAACACTCTGCTTTTGAGAAAAGAGCACTCTTCTACTCTACTGTGTTTCCTATGGGGTCCGAACAGTGAGCTTGCTCAGAACAAAAGAACTGTGCTTCCTACACACACGGGTCATATCTAGTTCAACTCTGTTTAGGAAACTGACAAGAACAGTAGCTCCTCTTCAGTCCAATACACTGTACTTGCGGGGAACAGACGCCAGAGCTATTAGCACTGTGTATGGCATTTGGAGCACAATAGTTACTCGTCTTACCAGAAAACAAATCTTGCTCGTAGGACAAAAAACTGCATGTGACTCAACTCCATTTAGGACTGGGAAACAAACGCTAGCTCGCCTTCCAAGAAAGACACTCTGCTTTTGAGAAAAGAGCACTCTTCAATTCTACTGTGTTTCCTTTGTGTTCCCAACAGTGAGCTTGCTCAGAACAAAAAAACTGTGCTTCCTACACCCACGGGCCATATCTAGTTCAACTCTGCTTAGGAAACTGACAAGAACAGTAGCTCCTCTTCAGTCCAAAACACTATACTTGCTGGGAACAGACGGGAGTGCTATTTGCACTGTGTATGGCAATGGGAGCGCAATAGTGACTTTCATTTCCAGAAAACAACTCTTGCTCGTAGGATCAGATACTGCATGTGATTCAACTCCATTGAGGACTGGGAAACAAATGCTAGCTCGCATTACAAGAAACACACTCTGCTTTAGAGAAAAGAGCACTCTTCTACTCTACTGTGTTTCCTATGGGGTCCGAACAGTGAGCTTGCTCAAAACAAAAAAACTGTGCTTCCTACACACACGGCCATATCTAGTTCAAATCTGCTTATAAACCTGACAAGAACAGTAGATCCTATTCAGTCCAATACACTGTACTTGCTGGGAACAGACGCGAGTGCTATTTGTAATGTGTATGGCAATGGGAGTGCAATAGTGACTTTCTTTCCCAGAAAACAACTCTTGCTCGTAGGACCAGAAACTGCATGTGATTCAACTCCATTTAGGACTAGGAAACAAACACAAGCTCGCCTTACAAGAAACACACTCTGCTTTAGAGAAAAGAGCACTCTTCTACTCTACTGTGTTTCCTATAGGGCCAGAACAGTGAGCTTGCTCAGAACAAGAGAACTGTGCTTCCTACACACACAGGCCATATCTCGTTCAACTCTGCTTAGGAAACTGACAAGAACAGTAGCTCCTCTTCAGTCCAATACACTGTACTTGCTGGAACAGACGCGAGTGCTATTTGCACTGTGTATGGCAATGGGAGCACAATAGTGACTTTCCTTACCAGAAAACAACCCTTGCTCGTAGGAACAGAAACTGCATGTGATTCAACTCCATTTAGGACTGGGAAACAAACGCTAGCTCGCCTTACAAGAAACACACTCTGCTTTTGAGAAAAGAGCACTCTTCTACTCTACTGTGTTTCATATAGGGCTAGAACAGTGAGCTTGCTCAGAACAAAAGAACTGTGCTTCCTTCATACGGGATATGTCTAGTTCAACTCTGCTTAGGAAACTGACAAGAACAGTAGCTCCTCTTCAGTCCGATACACTGTAATTGCTGGGAACAGACGCGAGTGCTATTTGTAATGTGTATGGCAATGGGAGTGCAATAGTGACTTTCTTTCCCAGAAAACAACTCTTGCTCGTAGGACCAGAAACTGTATGTGATTCAACTCCATTAAGGACTAGGAAACAAACACAAGATCGCCTTACAAGAAACACACTCTGCTTTAGAGAAAAGAGCACTCTTCTACTCTACTGTGTTTCCTATAGGGCCAGAACAGTGAGCTTGCTCAGAACAAGAGAACTGTGCTTCCTACACACACAGGCCATATCTCGTTCAACTCTGCTTAGGAAACTGACAAGAACAGTAGCTCCTCTTCAGTCCAATACACTGTACTTGCTGGAACAGACGCGAGTGCTATTTGCACTGTGTATGGCAATGGGAGCACAATAGTGACTTTCCTTACCAGAAAACAACCCTTGCTCGTAGGAACAGAAACTGCATGTGATTCAACTCCATTTAGGACTGGAAAACAAACGCTAGCTCGCCTTACAAGAAACACACTCTGCTTTTGAGAAAAGAGCACTCTTCTACTCTACTGTGTTTCATATAGGGCTAGAACAGTGAGCTTGCTCAGAACAAAAGAACTGTGCTTCCTTCATACGGGATATGTCTAGTTCAACTCTGCTTAGGAAACTGACAAGAACAGTAGCTCCTCTTCAGTCCGATACACTGTAATTGCTGGGAACAGACGCGAGTGCTATTTGTAATGTGTATGGCAATGGGAGCACAATAGTGAATTTCCATACCAGAAAAAAACTCTTGCTCGTAGGACCATAAACTGCATGTGATTCAACTCTATGTAGGACTAGGAAACAAATGCTAGATCGCCTTACAAGAAACACACTCTGCCCTTGAGAAAAAAGCACTCTTCTACTCTACTGTGTTTCCTATGGGGTCCGAACAGTGAGCTTGCTCAGAACAAAAGAACTGTACTTCCTACAAACATGGACCATATCTAGTTCAACTCTGCTTAGGAAACTGACAAGAACAGTAGCGCCTATTCAGTCCAATACACTGTACTTGCTGGGAACAGACGCGAGTGCTATTTGCACTTTGTATGGCATTTGGAGCGCAATAGTGACTCTTCTTACCAGAACACAACTCTTGCTCGTAGGAACAAAAACTGCATGTGACTCAACTCCATTTAGGACTGGGAAACAAACGCGAGATCGCCTTACAAGAAACAGACTCTGCTTTAGAAAAAAGAGCACTCTTCTACTCTACTGTGTTTCCTATAGGGCCAGAACAGTGAGCTTGCTCACAACAAGAGAAATGTGCTTCCTCCACACACGGGCCATATCTCGTTCAACTCTGCTTAGGAAACTGACAAGAACAGTAGCTCCTCTTCAGTCCGATACACTGTACTTGCTGGGAACAGACGCGAGTGCTATTTGCACTGTGTATGGCAATGGGAGCGCAATAGTGACTTTCCTTACCAGAAAACAACTCTTGCTCGTAGGACCAGAAAATGCATGTGATTCAACTCCATTTTGGACTGGGATACAAGCGCTAGCTCGCCTTACAAGAAACACACTCTGCTTTTGAGAAAAGAGCACTCTTCTACTCTACTGTGTTTCCTATAAGGCCAGAACAGTGAGCTTGCTCAGAACAAAAGAACTGTGCTTCCTCCACACACGGGCCATATATAGTTCAACTCTGCTTAGGAAACTGACAAGAACAGTAGGTCCTATTCAGTCCAATACACTGTACTTGCTGGGAACACGCCAGTGCTATTTGCACTGTGTATGTCAATGGGAGCACAATAGTGACTTTCCTTACCAGAAAACAACTCTTGCTCGTAGGACGAGAAACTGCATGTGATTCAACTCCATTTAGGACTAGGAAACAAACGCTAGCTCACCTTACAGAAACACACTCTGCTTTTGAGAAAAGAGCACTCTTCTTCTCTACTGTGTTTCCTATGGGGTCCAAACAGTGAGCTTGCTCAGAACAAAAGAACTGTGCTTCCTACACACACGGGCCATATCTCGTTCTACTCTGCTTAGGAAACTGTCAAGAACAGTAGCTCCTCTTCAGTCCGATACACTGTACTTGCTGGGAACAGACGCCAGTGATATTTGCACTGTGTATGGCAATGGGAGCGCAATAGTGACTTCCTTACCAGAAAACAACTCTTGCTCGTAGGACCAGAAACTGCATGTGATTCAACTCCATTTAGGACTGGGAAACAAACACTAGCTCGCCTTCCAAGAAACACACTCTGCTTTTGAGAAAAGAGCACTCTTCTACTCTACTGTGTTTCCTATAGGGCCAGAACAGTGAGCTTGCTCAGAACAAAAGAACTGTGCTTCCTACAGACACGGACCATATCTAGTTCAAATCTGCTTATAAACCTGACAAGAACAGTAGGTCCTCTTCAGTCCAAAACACTGTACTTGCTGGGAACAGACGCCAGTGTATGGCCATGGGAGCAGAATAGTGACTCTTTTTACCAGAAAACAACTTTTGCTCGTAGGACCAGAAACTGCATGGGATTCAACTCATTTTCTAACTGGGAAACAAACACTAGCTCGCCTTACAAGAAACACACTCTGCTTTTGAGAAATGAGCACTCTTCTACTCAACTGTGTTTCCTATGGCGTCTGAACAGTGAGCTTGCTCAGAAAAAAAGAACTGTGCTTTCTACACACACGGGCCATATCTAGTTCAACTCTGCTTTGGAAACTGTCAAGAACAGTAGCTCCTCTTCAGTCCAATACACTGTACTTGCTGGGAACAGACGCGAGTGCTATTTGCACTGTGTATGGCAATGGGAGCTCAATAGTGACTTTCCTTACCAGAAAACAATTCTTGCTCGTAGGACTGAAAACTGCATGTGATTCAACTCCATTTAGAACTTGGAAATAAACGCAAGCTCGCCTTACAAGAAACAGACTCTGATTTTGAGAAAACGGCACTCTTCTACTCTACTGTGTTTCCTTTGGGGTCCGAAAAATGAGCTTGCTCAGAACAAAAGAACTTTGCTTCCTACACACACGGGCCATATCTAGTTCAACTCTTTTTAGGAAACGTAGAAGAACAGTTGCTCCTCTTCAGTCCAATACACTGTACTTGCTGGGAACAGACGCCAGTGCTATTTGCACTGTGTATGGCAATTGGAGCACAATAGTGACTTTCCTTACCAGAAAACAACTCTTGCTCCTAGGACCAAAAACTGCATGTGATTCAACTCCATTTAGGACTGGGAAACAAACGCTAGCTTGCCTTACAAGAAACACACTGTGCTTTTGAGAAAAGAGCACTCTTCTACTCTACTGTGTTTCCTATAGGGCCAGAACAGTGAGCTTGCTCAGAACAAAAGAACTGTGCTTCCTACACTCACGGCCATATCTACGTCAATTCTGCTTAAGAAACTGACAAGAACAGTAGATATTCTTCAGTCCAATACACTGTACATGCTGGGAACCGACACCAGTGCTATTTGCCCTGTGTATGACAATGGGAGTGCAATAGTGACAATTCTTACCATAAAACAACTCTTGCTCGTAGGACCAAAAACTGCATGTGACTCAACTTTATTTAGGACTGGGAAACAAACGTTAGCTTGCCTTACAAGAAACACACTCTGCTTTTGAGAAAAGGGCACTCTTCTACTCTACTGTGTTTCCTATGGGGTCCGAACAATGAGCTTGCTCAGAACAAAAGAACTGTGCTTCCTACACACCGGGGCCATATCTAGTTCAACTCTGCTTAGGAAACTGACAAGAACAGAAGATCCTCTTCAGTCCAATACACTGTACTTGCTGGGAACAGACGCGAGTGCTATTTGCACTGTGTATGGCAATGGGAGCGCAATAGTGACTCTTCTTACCAGAAAACAACTCTTGCTCGTAGGACCAGAAACTGCATGTGATTCAACTCCATTTCTGACTGGAAAGCAAATGCTAGCTCGACTTTCAAGAAACACACTCTGCTTTTGAGAAAATGGCACTCTTCTACTCTACTGTGTTTCCTATGGGTTCCGAACAGTGAGCTTGCTCAGAACAAAAGAACTGTGCTTCCTACACACACAGCCATATCTAGTTCAACTATGCTTAGGAAACTGACAAGAACAGTAGCTCCTCTTCAGTCCAATACACTGTACTTGCTTAGAACAGACAAGAGTGCTATTTGCACTGTGTATGACAATGGGACCGCAACAGTGACTCTTCTTACCAGAAAACAACTCTTGCTCGTAGGACCAGAAACTGCATGGGATTCAACTCCATTTAGGACTGGGAAACAAACGCTATCTCGCCTTACAAGAAACACAATCTGCTTTTGAGAAAAGAGCACTCTTCTACTCTACTGTGTTTCTTAAGTGTTCCGAACAGTGAGCTTGCTCAGAACAAAGAACTGTGCTTCCTACACACACGGGCCATATCTAGTTCAACTCTGCTTAGGAAACTGACAAGAAAAGTAGCTCCTCTTCAGTACAATACACTGCACTTGCTGGGAACAGACGCGAGTGCTATTTGCACTGTGTATGGCAATGGGAGCTCAATAGTGACTTTCCTTACCAGAAAACAACTCTTGCTCGTAGGACCGAAAACTGCATGTGATTCAACTCCATTTAGAACTGGGAAATAAACGCTAGCTTGCCTTACAAGAAACACACTCTGCTTTTGAGAAAAGAGCACTCTTCTACTCTACTGTGTTTCTTATATGGCCAGAAAAGTGAGCTTACTCAGAACAAAAGACGTGTGCTTCCTACACACACGGCCATATATAGTTCAATTTTACTTAGGAAACTGACAAGAACAGTAGCTCCTCTTCAGTCCAGTACACTGTACTTGCTGGGAACAGACGCGAGTGCTATTTGCACTGTGTACAGCAATGGGAGCACAATAGTGTCTCTCCTTACCAGAAAACAACTCTTGCTCACAGGACCAGGAACTGCATATGATTCAACTCCACTTAGGACTGGGAAACAAACGCTAGCTCGCCTTACAAGAAACATGCTCGGCTTTTGAGAAAAGAGCACTCTTCTACTCTACTGTTTTTCCTATATGGCCAGAACAGTGAGCATGCTCAGAACAAAAAATCTGTGCTTCCTACACACACGGACATATCTAGTTCAATTCTGCTTAGGAAACTGACAAGAGCAGTAGCTCCTCTTCAGTCCAATACACTGTACTTGCTGGGAACAGCTGCGAGTGCTATTTGCACTGTATATGGCAATGGGAGCGCAATAGTGACTTTCCTTACCAGAAAACAACTCTTGCTTGTAGGACCAAAAACTGCATGTGATTCAACTCCATTTAGGACTGGGAAACAAACGCTAGCTCGCCTTACAAGAAACACACTCTGCTTTTGAGAAAAGAGCACTCTTCTACTCTACTGTGTTTCCCATAGGGCCAGAACAGTGAGCTTGCTCAGAACAAAAGAACTGTGCTTCCTACACACACGGGCCATATCTAGTTCAACACTGCTTAGGAAACTGACGAGAACAGTAGCTCCTCTTCAGTCCAATACACTGTACTTCCTGGGAACAGATGCGAGTGCTATTTGCACTTTGTATGGAAATGGGAGCGCAATAGTGACTTTCCTTACCAGAAAACAACTCTTGCTTGTAGGACCAAAAACTGCATGTGATTCAACTCCATTTAGGACTGGGAAACAAACGCTAGCTCGCCTTACAAGAAACACACTCTGCTTTTGAGAAAAGAGCACTCTTCTATTCTCCTGTGTTTCCTATAGGGCCAGTACAGCGAGCTTGCTCAGAACAAAAGAACTGTGCTTCCTACACACATGGACATATCCAGTTCAATTCTGCTTAGGAAACTGACAAGAACAGTAGCTCCTCTTCAGTCCGATACACTGTACTTGCTGGGAACAGACGCGAGTGCTATTTGCACTGTGTATGGCAATGGGAGCGCAATAGTGACTTTCCTTACCAGAAAACAACTCTTGCTCGTAGGACCAGAAAATGCATGTGATTCAACTCCATTTTGGACTGGGATCCAAGCGCTAGCTCGCCTTACAAGAAACACACTCTGCTTTTGAGAAAAGAGCACTCTTCTACTCTACTGTGTTTCCTATAAGGCCAGAACAGTGAGCTTGCTCAGAACAAAAGAACTGTGCTTCCTCCACACACGGGCCATATATAGTTCAACTCTGCTTAGGAAACTGACAAGAACAGTAGGTCCTATTCAGTCCAATACACTGTACTTGCTGGGAACACGCCAGTGCTATTTGCACTGTGTATGTCAATGGGAGCACAATAGTGACTTTCCTTACCAGAAAACAACTCTTGCTCGTAGGACGAGAAACTGCATGTGATTCAACTCCATTTAGGACTAGGAAACAAACGCTAGCTCACCTTACAGAAACACACTCTGCTTTTGAGAAAAGAGCACTCTTCTTCTCTACTGTGTTTCCTATGGGGTCCAAACAGTGAGCTTGCTCAGAACAAAAGAACTGTGCTTCCTACACACACGGGCCATATCTCGTTCTACTCTGCTTAGGAAACTGTCAAGAACAGTAGCTCCTCTTCAGTCCGATACACTGTACTTGCTGGGAACAGACGCGAGTGCTATTTGCACTGTGTATGGCAATGGGAGCGCAATAGTGACTTCCTTACCAGAAAACAACTCTTGCTCGTAGGACCAGAAACTGCATGTGATTCAACTCCATTTAGGACTGGGAAACAAACGCTAGCTCGCCTTCCAAGAAACACACTCTGCTTTTGAGAAAAGAGCACTCTTCTACTCTACTGTGTTTCCTATAGGGCCAGAACAGTGAGCTTGCTCAGAACAAAAGAACTGTGCTTCCTACAGACACGGACCATATCTAGTTCAAATTTGCTTAGGAAACTGACAAGAACAGTAGCTCCTCTTCAGTCCAATACACGTACTTGCTGGGAACAGACGCGAGTGCTATTTGCACTGTGTATGGCAATTGTAGCATAATAGTGACTCTTCTTACCACAAAACAACTTTTGCTCGTAGGACCAGAAACTGCATTGGATTCAACCCCCTTTAGGACTGGGAAACAAACGCTAGCTCGCCTTACAAGAAACACACTCTGCTTTTGAGAAAAGAGCACTCTTCTACTCTACTGTGTTTCCTATAGGGCCAGAACAGTGAGCTTGCTCAGAACATAAGAACTGTGCTTCCTAGACACACGGGCCATATCTCGTTCAACTCTGCTTAGGAAACTGACAAGAACAGTAGCTCCTCCTCAGTCCGATACACTGTACTTGCTGGGAACAGACGCGAGTGCTATTTGCACTGTGGATGGCAATGGGTACGCAATAGTGACTTTCCTTACCAGAAAACAACTCTTGCTCGTAGGACCAGAAACTGCATGGGATTCAACTCCATTTAGGACTGGGAAACAAACGCTAGCTCGCCTTACAAGAAACACACTCTGCTTTTGAGAAAACAGCACTCTTCTACTCTACAGTGTTTCCTACGGGGTCCAAACAGTGAGCTTGCTCAGAACAAAAGAACTGTGCTTCCTACACACACGGCCGTATCTAGTTCAATTCTGCTTAGGAAACTGACAACAACAGTAGATCCTCTTCAGTCCAATACACTGTACATGCTGGGAATATACGCCAGTGCTATTTGCCCTGTGTATGACAATGGGAGCACAATAGTGACTCTTCTTACCAGAAAACAAGTCTTGCTTGTAGGACCAGTAACTGCATGTGATTCAAATCCATTTAGAACTAGGAAACAAACTCTAGCTCGCCTTACAAGAAACACACTCTGCTTTTGAGAAAATAGCACTCTTCTACTCTACTGTGTTTCCTATAGGGCCAGAACAGTGAGCTTGCTCAGAACAAAAGAACTGTGCTTCCTACACACACGGGCCATATCTAGATCAACTCTGCTTAGGAAACTGACAAGAACAGTAGCTCCTCTTCAGTCCAAAACACTATACTTGCTGGGAACAGACAGGAGTGCTATTTGCACTGTGTATGGCAATGGGAGCGCAATAGTGACTTTCCTTACCAGAAAACAACTCTTGCTCGTAGGATCAGAAACTGCTTGTGATTCAACTCCATTTAGAACTGGTAAACAAATGCTAGTTCGCATTACTAGAAACACACTCTGCTTTAGAGAAAAGAGCACTCTTCTACTCTACTGTGTTTCCTATGGGGTCTGAACAGTGAGCTTGCTCAGAAAAAAAAACTGTGCTTCCTACACACACGGCCATATCTAGTTCAAATCTGCTTATAAACCTGACAAGAACAGTAGGTCCTCTTCAGTCCAATACACTGTACTTGCTAGGAACAGACGCCAGTGTATGGCCATGGGAGCACAATAGTGACTCTTTTTACCAGAAAACAACTTTTGCTCGTAGGACCAGAAACTGCATGGGATTCAACTCCATTTCTAACTGGAAAACAAACACTAGCTCGCCTTACAAGAAACACACTCTGCTTTTGAGAAATGAGCACTCTTCTACTCAACTGTGTTTCCTATGGCGTCTGAACAGTGAGCTTGCTCAGAAAAAAAGAACTGTGCTTTCTACACACACGGGCCATATCTAGTTCAACTCTGCTTTGGAAACTGTCAAGAACAGTAGCTCCTCTTCAGTCCAATACACTGTACTTGCTGGGAACAGACGCGAGTGCTATTTGCACTGTGCATGGCAATGGGAGCTCAATAGTGACTTTCCTTACCAGAAAACAACTCTTGCTCGTAGGACTGAAAACTGCATGTGATTCAACTCCATTTAGAACTTGGAAATAAACGCAAGCTCGCCTTACAAGAAACAGACTCTGATTTTGAGAAAACGGCACTCTTCTACTCTACTGTGTTCCCTTTGGGGTCCGAAAAATGAGCTTGCTCAGAACAAAAGAACTTTGCTTCCTACACACACGGGCCATATCTAGTTCAACTCTTTTTAGGAAACGTAGAAGAACAGTTGCTCCTCTTCAGTCCAATACACTGTACTTGCTGGGAACAGACGCCAGTGCTATTTGCACTGTGTATGGCAATTGGAGCACAATAGTGACTTTCCTTACCAGAAAACAACTCTTGCTCCTAGGACCAAAAACTGCATGTGATTCAACTCCATTTAGGACTGGGAAACAAACGCTAGCTTGCCTTACAAGAAACACACTGTGCTTTTGAGAAAAGAGCACTCTTCTACTCTACTGTGTTTCCTATAGGGCCAGAACAGTGAGCTTGCTCAGAACAAAAGAACTGTGCTTCCTACACACACGGCCATATCTACGTCAATTCTGCTTAAGAAACTGACAAGAACAGTAGATACTCTTCAGTCCAATACACTGTACATGCTGGGAACCGACACCAGTGCTATTTGCCCTGTGTATGACAATGGGAGTGCAATAGTGACAATTCTTACCATAAAACAACTCTTGCTCGTAGGACCAAAAACTGCATGTGACTCAACTTTATTTAGGACTGGGAAACAAACGTTAGCTTGCCTTACAAGAAACACACTCTGCTTTTGAGAAGAGGGCACTCTTCTACTCTACTGTGTTTCCTATGGGGTCCGAACAATGAGCTTGCTCAGAACAAAAGAACTGTGCTTCCTACACACCGGGGCCATATCTAGTTCAACTCTGCTTAGGAAACTGACAAGAACAGAAGATCCTCTTCAGTCCAATACACTGTACTTGCTGGGAACAGACGCGAGTGCTATTTGCACTGTGTATGGCAATGGGAGCGCAATAGTGACTCTTCTTACCAGAAAACAACTCTTGCTCGTAGGACCAGAAACTGCATGTGATTCAACTCCATTTCTGACTGGAAAGCAAATGCTAGCTCGACTTTCAAGAAACACACTCTGCTTTTGAGAAAATGGCACTCTTCTACTCTACTGTGTTTCCTATGGGTTCCGAACAGTGAGCTTGCTCAGAACAAAAGAACTGTGCTTCCTACACACACAGCCATATCTAGTTCAACTATGCTTAGGAAACTGACAAGAACAGTAGCTCCTTTTCAGTCCAATACACTGTACTTGCTTAGAACAGACAAGAGTGCTATTTGCACTGTGTATGACAATGGGACCGCAACAGTGACTCTTCTTACCAGAAAACAACTCTTGCTCGTAGGACCAGAAACTGCATGGGATTCAACTCCATTTAGGACTGGGAAACAAACGCTATCTCGCCTTACAAGAAACACAATCTGCTTTTGAGAAAAGAGCACTCTTCTACTCTACTGTGTTTCTTAAGTGTTCCGAACAGTGAGCTTGCTCAGAACAAAGAACTGTGCTTCCTACACACACGGGCCATATCTAGTTCAACTCTGCTTAGGAAACTGACAAGAAAAGTAGCTCCTCTTCAGTACAATACACTGCACTTGCTGGGAACAGACGCGAGTGCTATTTGCACTGTGTATGGCAATGGGAGCTCAATAGTGACTTTCCTTACCAGAAAACAACTCTTGCTCGTAGGACCGAAAACTGCATGTGATTCAACTCCATTTAGAACTGGGAAATAAACGCTAGCTTGCCTTACAAGAAACACACTCTGCTTTTGAGAAAAGAGCACTCTTCTACTCTACTGTGTTTCTTATATGGCCAGAAAAGTGAGCTTACTCAGAACAAAAGACGTGTGCTTCCTACACACACGGCCATATATAGTTCAATTTTACTTAGGAAACTGACAAGAACAGTAGCTCCTCTTCAGTCCAGTACACTGTACTTGCTGGGAACAGACGCGAGTGCTATTTGCACTGTGTACAGCAATGGGAGCACAATAGTGTCTCTCCTTACCAGAAAACAACTCTTGCTCACAGGACCAGGAACTGCATATGATTCAACTCCACTTAGGACTGGGAAACAAACGCTAGCTCGCCTTACAAGAAACATGCTCGGCTTTTGAGAAAAGAGCACTCTTCTACTCTACTGTTTTTCCTATATGGCCAGAACAGTGAGCATGCTCAGAACAAAAAATCTGTGCTTCCTACACACACGGACATATCTAGTTCAATTCTGCTTAGGAAACTGACAAGAGCAGTAGCTCCTCTTCAGTCCAATACACTGTACTTGCTGGGAACAGCTGCGAGTGCTATTTGCACTGTATATGGCAATGGGAGCGCAATAGTGACTTTCCTTACCAGAAAACAACTCTTGCTTGTAGGACCAAAAACTGCATGTGATTCAACTCCATTTAGGACTGGGAAACAAACGCTAGCTCGCCTTACAAGAAACACACTCTGCTTTTGAGAAAAGAGCACTCTTCTACTCTACTGTGTTTCCCATAGGGCCAGAACAGTGAGCTTGCTCAGAACAAAAGAACTGTGCTTCCTACACACACGGGCCATATCTAGTTCAACACTGCTTAGGAAACTGACGAGAACAGTAGCTCCTCTTCAGTCCAATACACTGTACTTCCTGGGAACAGATGCGAGTGCTATTTGCACTTTGTATGGAAATGGGAGCGCAATAGTGACTTTCCTTACCAGAAAAAAACTCTTGCTCGTAGGACCAAAAAATGCATGTGATTCAACTCCATTTAGGACTGGGAAACAAACGCTAGCTCGCCTTACAAGAAACACACTCTGCTTTTGAGAAAAGAGCACTCTTCTATTCTCCTGTGTTTCCTATAGGGCCAGTACAGCGAGCTTGCTCAGAACAAAAGAACTGTGCTTCCTACACACATGGACATATCCAGTTCAATTCTGCTTAGGAAACTGACAATGACAGTAGCTCCTCTTCAGGCCAATACACTCTACATGCTGGGAACAGACGCCAGTGCTATTTGCCCTGTGTATGACAATGGGAGCACAATAGTGTCTCTATTTACCAGAAAACAACTCTTACTCGTAGGACCAGAAACTGCATGGGATTCAACTCCATTTAGGACTGGGAAACAAACGCTACTACGCCTTACAAGAAACACACTCTGCTTTTGAGAAAAGAGCACTCTTCTACTCTGCTGTGTTTCCAATAGTGCCAGTACAGTGAGCTTGCTCAGAACAAAAGAACTGTGCTTCCTTCACACACGGGCCATATCTAGTTCAATGGTGCTTAGGAAACTGACAAGAACAGTAGCTCCTCTTCAGTCCAAAACACTGTACTTGCTGGGAACAGATGCGAGTGCTATTTGCACTGTGGATGGCAATGGGTACGCAATAGTGACTTTCCTTACCAGAAAACAACTCTTGCTCGCAGGACTAAAAATTGCATGTGATTCAACTCCAATTAGGACTGGGAAACAAACGCTAGCTCGCCTTACAAGAAACACACTCTGCTTTTGAGAAAAGAGCACTCTTCTTCTCTGCTGAGTTTCCTATATGGCCAGTACAGCGAGCTTGCTCAGAACAAAAGAACTGTGCTTCCTACACGCATGGCCATATCCAGTTCAATTCTGCTTAGGAAACTGACAAAAACAGTAGCTCCTCTTCAGTCCAATATACTCTACATGCTGGGAAAAGACGCCAGTGCTATTTGCCCTGTGTATGACAATGGGAGCACAATAGTGTCTCTTCTTACCAGAAAAAAACTCTTGCTCGTAGGACCAGAAACTGCATGGGATTCAACTCCATTTAGGACTGGGAAACAAACGCTACCTCGCCTTACAAGAAACACACTCTGCTTTTGAGAAAAGAGCACTCTTCTACTCTACTGTGTTTCCTATAGGGCCAGAACAGTGAGCTTGCTCAGAACATAAGAACTGTGCTTCCTAGACACACGGGCCATATCTCGTTCAACTCTGCTTAGGAAACTGACAAGAACAGTAGCTCCTCCTCTGTCCGATACACTGTGCTTGCTGGGAACAGACGCGAGTGCTATTTGCACTGTGTATGGCAATGGGAGAGCAATAGTGACTTTCCTTACCAGAAAAAAACTCTTGCACGTAGGACCAGAAACTGCATGTGATTCAACTCCATTTAGGACTGGGAAACAAACGCTAGCTCGCCTTACAAAAAACACACTCTGCTTTTGAGAAAAGAGCACTCTCTACTCTACTGTGTTTCCTACGGGGTACAAAGAGTGAGCTTGCTCAGAACAAAAGAACTGTGCTTCCTACACACACGGCCATATCTAGTTCAATTCTGCTTAGGAAACTGACAAAAACAGTAGATCCTCTTCATTCCAATACACTGTACATGCTGGGAACATACGCCAGTGCTATTTGCCCTGTGTATGACAATGGGAGCACAATAGTGACTCTTCTTACCAGAAAACAAGTCTTGCTTGTAGGACCAGTAACTGCATGTGATTCAACTCCACTTAGGATTAGGAAACAAACTCTAGCTCGCCTTACAAGAAACACACTCTGCTTTTGAGAAAATAGCACTCTTCTACTCTACTGTGTTTCCTATAGGGCCAGAACAGTGAGCTTGCTCAGAACAAAAGAACTGTGCTTCCTCCACAAACAGGCCATATCTAGTTCAACTCTGCTTAGGAAACTGACAAGAACAGTAGCTCCTCTTCAGTCCAAAACACTATACTTGCTGGGAACAGACGGGAGTGCTATTTGCTTTGTGTATGGCAATGGGAGCACAATAGTGACTTTCCTTACCAGAAAACAACTCTTGCTCGTAGGATCAGAAACTGCTTGTGATTCAACTCCATTTAGAACTGGTAAACAAATGATAGTTCGCATTACTAGAAACACACTCTGCTTTAGAGAAAAGAGCACTCTTCTACTCTACTGTGTTTCCTATGGGGTCCGAATAGTGAGCTTGCTCAGAAAAAAAAACTGTGCTTCCTACACACACGGCCATATCTAGTTCAAATCTACTTATAAACCTGACAAGAACAGTAGGTCCTCTTCAGTCCAATACACTGTACTTGCTAGGAACAGACGCCAGTGTATGGCCATGGGAGCGCAATACTGACTCTTTTTACCAGAAAACAACTTTTGCTCGTAGGACCAGAAACTGCATGGGATTCATCTCCATTTCTAACTGGGAAACAAACACTAGCTCGCCTTACAAGAAACACACTCTGCTTTTGAGAAATGAGCACTCTTCTACTCAACTGTGTTTCCTATGGCGTCTGAACAGTGAGCTTGCTCAGAAAAAAAGAACTGTGCTTCCTACACACACGGGCCATATCTAGTTCAACTCTGCTTTGGAAACTGTCAAGAACAGTATCTCCTCTTCAGTCCAATACACTGTACTTGCTGGGAACAGACGCGAGTGCTATTTGCACTGTGTATGGCAATGGGAGCTCAATAGTGACTTTCCTTACCAGAAAACAACTCTTGCTCGTAGGACTGAAAACTGCATGTGATTCAACTCCATTTAGAACTTGGAAATAAACGCAAGCTCGCCTTACAAGAAACAGACTCTGATTTTGAGAAAACGGCACTCTTCTACTCTACTGTATTTCCTTTGGGGTCCGAAAAATGAGCTTGCTCAGAACAAAAGAACTTTGCTTCCTACACACACGGGCCATATCTAGTTCAACTCTTTTTAGGAAACTTAGAAGAACAGTTGCTCCTCTTCAGTCCAATACACTGTACTTGCTGGGAACAGACGCCAGTGCTATTTGCACTGTGTATGGCAATTGGAGCACAATAGTGACTTTCCTTACCAGAAAACAACTCTTGCTCCTAGTACCAAAAACTGCATGTGATTCAACTCCATTTAGGACTGGGAAACAAACGCTAGCTCGCCTTACAAGAAACAAACTCTGCTTTTGAGAAAAGAGCACTCTTCTACTCTACTGTGTTTCCTATGTGGCCAGAACAGTGAGCTTGCTCAGAACAAAAAAATGTGGTTCCTACACACACGACCATATCTAGATCAATTCTGCTTACCAAACTGACAAGAACAGTAGATACTCTTCAGTCCAATACACTGTACATGCTGGGACCCGACACCAGTGCTATTTGCCCTGTGTATGACAATGGGAGTGCAATAGTGACAATTCTTACCATAAAACAACTCTTGCTCGTAAGACCAAAACTGCATGGGATTCATCTCCATTTAGGTATGAAAAGAAAACGCTAGCTCGCCTTACAAGAAACACGCTCTGCTTTTGAGAAAAGGGCACACTTCTACTCTACTGTGTTTCCTATGGGTCCGAACAGTGAGCTTGCTCAGAACAAAAGAACTGTGCTTCCTACACACACGGGCCATATCTAGTTCAACTCTGCTTAGGAAACTGAAAAAACAGTAGATCCTCTTCAGTCCAATACACTGTACAGGCTGGGAACAGATGCCAGTGCTATTTGCCCTGTGTATGACAATGGGAGCACAATAGTGTCTCTTCTTACCAGAAAAAAACTCTTGCTCGTAGGACCAGAAACTGCATGGGATTCAACTCCATTTAGGACTGGGAAACAAACGCTAGCTCGCCTTACGAGAAACACACTCTGCTTTTGAGAAAAGAGCACTCTTCTACTATACTGAGTTTCCTATATGGCCAGTACAGCGAGCTTGCTCAAAACAAAAGAACTGTGCTTCCTACACGCATGGCCATATCCAGTTCAATTCTGCTTAGGAAACTGACAAGAACAGTAGCTCCTCTTCAGTCCAATACACTCTACATTTTGGGAAAAGACGCCAGTGCTATTTGGCCTGTGTATGACAATGGGAGCACAATAGTGTCTCTTCTTACCAGAAAAAAACTCTTGCTCGTAGGACCAGAAACTGCATGGGATTCAACTTTATTTAGGACTGCGAAAAACGCTACCTCGCCTTACAAGAAACACACTCTGCTTTTGAGCAAAGAGCACTCTTCTACTCTACTGTGTTTACCATAGGGCCAGAAGAGTGAGCTTGCTCAGAACAAAAGAACTGTGCTTCCGAGACACGAGCCATATCTAGTTCAACTCTGCTTAGGAAACTGACGAGAACAGTAGCTCCTCTTCAGTCCAATACACTGTACTTCCTGGGAACAGATGCGAGTGCTATTTGCACTTTGTATGGAAATGGGAGCGCAATAGTGACTTTCCTTACCAGAAAAAAACTCTTGCTCGTAGGACCAAAAATTCCATGTGATTCAACTCCATTTAGGACTGGGAAACAAATGCTAGCTCGCCTTACAAGAAACACACTCTGCTTTTGAGAAAAGAGCACCCTTCTATTCTCCTGTATTTCCTATAGGGCCAGTACAGCGAGCTTGCTCAGAACAAAAGAACTGTGCTGCCTACACACATGGACATATCCAGTAAAATTCTGCTTAGGAAACTGACAAGAACAGTAGCTCCTCTTCAGTCCAATACACTCTACATGCTGGGAACAGACGCCAGTGCTATTTGCCCTGTGTATGACAATGGGAGAACAATAGTGTCTCTATTTACCAGAAAACAACTCTTGCTCATAGGACCAGAAACTGCATGGTATTCTACTCCATTTAGGACTGGGAAACAAACGCTACCTCGCCTTACAAGAAACACACTCTGCTTTTGAGAAAAGAGCACTCTTCTACTCTGCTGTGTTTCCTGTAGTGCCAGTACAGTGAGCTTGCTCAGAACAAAAGAACGGTGCTTCCTTCATACACAGGCCATATCTAGTTCAATGCTGCTTAGGAAACTGACAAGAAAAGTAGATCCTGTTCAGTCCAATACACTGTACTTGCTGGGAACAGACGCCAGTGCTGTTTGCACTGTGTATGACAATGGGAGAGTAATAGTGACTCTTCTTACCAGAAAACAACTCTTGGTCTTAGGACCAGAAACGGCATGTGATTAAACTCCATTTAGGACTGGGAAACAAACGCTAGCTCGCCTTACAAGAAACACACTCTGCTTTTGAGGAAAGAGCACTCTTCTACTCTACTGTGTTTCCTATGGGGTCCAAACAGTGAGCTTGCTCAGAACAAAAGTACTGTGCTTCCTATACACACGGGCCATATCTAGTTCAACTCTGCTTAGGAAACTGACAAGAACAGTAGCTCCTCTTCAGTCCAATACACTGTACTTGCTGGGAACAGACGCGAGTGCTATTTGCACTGTGTATGACAATGGGACTGCAACAGTGACTCTTCTTACCAGAAAACAACTCTTGCTCGTAGGACCAGAAACTGCATGGGATTCAACTCCATTTAGGACTGGGAAACAAACGCTATCTCGCCTTACAAGAAACACAATCTGCTTTTGAGAACAGAGCACTCTTCTACTCTACTGTGTTTCCTAAGTGTTCCAAACAGTGAGCTTGCTCAGAAAAAAAGAACTGTGCTTCCTACACACACGGGCCATATCTAGTTCAACTCTTCTTAGGAAACTGACAAGAAAAGTAGCTCCTCTTCAGTACAGTACACTGTACTTGCTGGGAACAGACGCGAGTGCTATTTGCACTGTGTACAGCAATGGCAGCAAAATAGTGTCTCTCCTTACCAGAAAACAACTCTTGCTCATAGGACCAGAAACTGCATGTGATTCACCTCCATTTAGGACTGGGAAACAAACGCTAGCTCGCCTTACAAGAAACACGCTCTGCTTTTGAGAAAAGAGCAATCTTCTACTCTACTGTGTTTCCTATATGGCCAGAACAGTGAGCTTGCTCAGAACAAAAAAATTGTGCTTCCTACACACACGGACATATCTAGTTGAATTCTGCTAAGGAAACTGACAAGAACAGTAGATCCTCTTCAGTCCAATACACTCTACATGCTGGGAAAAGACGCCAGTGCTTTTTGCCCTGTGTATGACAGTGGGAGCACAATAGTGTCTCTTCTTACCAGAAAAAAACTCTTGCTCGTAGGACCAGAAACTGCATGGGATTCAACTCCATTTCTGTCTGGGAAACAAACACTAGCTCGCCTTACAAGAAACACACTCTGCTTTTGAGAAAAGAGCGCCCTTCTAATCTACAGTGTTTCCTATGGGGTCCGAACAGTGAGCTTGCTCAGAACAAATTAACTGTGCTTCCTACACACACGGGCCATATCTAGTTCAACTCTGCTTAGGAAACTGACAAGAAAAAATCTCCTCGTCAGTAAAATACACTGTACTCACTGTGAACAGACGCGAGTGCTATTTGAACTGTGTATGACAATGGGAGCACAATAGTGTCTCTTCTTACCAGAAAAAAACTCTTGCTCGTAGGACCAGAAACTGCATGGGATTCAACTCCATTTAGGACTGGGAAACAAACGCTAGCTCGCCTTACGAGAAACACACTCTGCTTTTGAGAAAAGAGCACTCTTCTACTATACTCAGTTTCCTATATGGCCAGTACAGCGAGCTTGCTCAAAACAAAAGAACTGTGCTTCCTACACGCATGGCCATATCCAGTTCAATTCTGCTTAGGAAACTGACAAGAACAGTAGCTCCTCTTCAGTCCAATACACTCTACATTTTGGGAAAAGACGCCAGTGCTATTTGGCCTGTGTATGACAATGGGAGCACAATAGTGTCTCTTCTTACCAGAAAAAAACTCTTGCTCGTAGGACCAGAAACTGCATGGGATTCAACTTTATTTAGGACTGCGAAAAACGCTACCTCGCCTTACAAGAAACACACTCTGCTTTTGAGCAAAGAGCACTCTTCTACTCTACTGTGTTTACCATAGGGCCAGAAGAGTGAGCTTGCTCAGAACAAAAGAACTGTGCTTCCGAGACACGAGCCATATCTAGTTCAACTCTGCTTAGGAAACTGACGAGAACAGTAGCTCCTCTTCAGTCCAATACACTGTACTTCCTGGGAACAGATGCGAGTGCTATTTGCACTTTGTATGGAAATGGGAGCGCAATAGTGACTTTCCTTACCAGAAAAAAACTCTTGCTCGTAGGACCAAAAATTCCATGTGATTCAACTCCATTTAGGACTGGGAAACAAATGCTAGCTCGCCTTACAAGAAACACACTCTGCTTTTGAGAAAAGAGCACCCTTCTATTCTCCTGTATTTCCTATAGGGCCAGTACAGCGAGCTTGCTCAGAACAAAAGAACTGTGCTGCCTACACACATGGACATATCCAGTAAAATTCTGCTTAGGAAACTGACAAGAACAGTAGCTCCTCTTCAGTCCAATACACTCTACATGCTGGGAACAGACGCCAGTGCTATTTGCCCTGTGTATGACAATGGGAGAACAATAGTGTCTCTATTTACCAGAAAACAACTCTTGCTCATAGGACCAGAAACTGCATGGTATTCTACTCCATTTAGGACTGGGAAACAAACGCTACCTCGCCTTACAAGAAACACACTCTGCTTTTGAGAAAAGAGCACTCTTCTACTCTGCTGTGTTTCCTGTAGTGCCAGTACAGTGAGCTTGCTCAGAACAAAAGAACGGTGCTTCCTTCATACACAGGCCATATCTAGTTCAATGCTGCTTAGGAAACTGACAAGAAAAGTAGATCCTGTTCAGTCCAATACACTGTACTTGCTGGGAACAGACGCCAGTGCTGTTTGCACTGTGTATGACAATGGGAGAGTAATAGTGACTCTTCTTACCAGAAAACAACTCTTGGTCTTAGGACCAGAAACGGCATGTGATTAAACTCCATTTAGGACTGGGAAACAAACGCTAGCTCGCCTTACAAGAAACACACTCTGCTTTTGAGGAAAGAGCACTCTTCTACTCTACTGTGTTTCCTATGGGGTCCAAACAGTGAGCTTGCTCAGAACAAAAGTACTGTGCTTCCTATACACACGGGCCATATCTAGTTCAACTCTGCTTAGGAAACTGACAAGAACAGTAGCTCCTCTTCAGTCCAATACACTGTACTTGCTGGGAACAGACGCGAGTGCTATTTGCACTGTGTATGACAATGGGACTGCAACAGTGACTCTTCTTACCAGAAAACAACTCTTGCTCGTAGGACCAGAAACTGCATGGGATTCAACTCCATTTAGGACTGGGAAACAAACGCTATCTCGCCTTACAAGAAACACAATCTGCTTTTGAGAACAGAGCACTCTTCTACTCTACTGTGTTTCCTAAGTGTTCCAAACAGTGAGCTTGCTCAGAAAAAAAGAACTGTGCTTCCTACACACACGGGCCATATCTAGTTCAACTCTTCTTAGGAAACTGACAAGAAAAGTAGCTCCTCTTCAGTACAGTACACTGTACTTGCTGGGAACAGACGCGAGTGCTATTTGCACTGTGTACAGCAATGGCAGCAAAATAGTGTCTCTCCTTACCAGAAAACAACTCTTGCTCATAGGACCAGAAACTGCATGTGATTCACCTCCATTTAGGACTGGGAAACAAACGCTAGCTCGCCTTACAAGAAACACGCTCTGCTTTTGAGAAAAGAGCAATCTTCTACTCTACTGTGTTTCCTATATGGCCAGAACAGTGAGCTTGCTCAGAACAAAAAAATTGTGCTTCCTACACACACGGACATATCTAGTTGAATTCTGCTAAGGAAACTGACAAGAACAGTAGATCCTCTTCAGTCCAATACACTCTACATGCTGGGAAAAGACGCCAGTGCTTTTTGCCCTGTGTATGACAGTGGGAGCACAATAGTGTCTCTTCTTACCAGAAAAAAACTCTTGCTCGTAGGACCAGAAACTGCATGGGATTCAACTCCATTTCTGTCTGGGAAACAAACACTAGCTCGCCTTACAAGAAACACACTCTGCTTTTGAGAAAAGAGCGCCCTTCTAATCTACAGTGTTTCCTATGGGGTCCGAACAGTGAGCTTGCTCAGAACAAATTAACTGTGCTTCCTACACACACGGGCCATATCTAGTTCAACTCTGCTTAGGAAACTGACAAGAAAAAATCTCCTCGTCAGTAAAATACACTGTACTCACTGTGAACAGACGCGAGTGCTATTTGCACTGTGTATGGCAATGGGAGCACAATA